>NW_004457434.1:125423-151908 GCF_000313135.1 Acanthamoeba castellanii str. Neff
GGCATCGTCATCGCCGTCGCCGCCTGGCACTTCTGGTACTTCGCGCCCTTCACCTACGGCACGGAGATCACCACCGAGCAGGCCAACAGGATGGAGTGGCTTCACGCCTGGGGCGCCTAAACCAGCGGCACAACCTTCACCACGCGCCCACACTCCTTCTCCCCCCTCTCTCTGCCTCTCAATAGCTCTTTTCCCCACCTCCAATCTCCACCTCTGCGCAATGAAGACGAAGAAGAAAGAGGTGAAGGCGAGGAACAAGAAGGACAAGAAAGAGTCCAGGTCCTCACTTCATCTCTTTTCTCTGAGCATCCCTTCCACCTTCTTCCTGACCCCACACATTTAGAATGTAAAAGCAGAAAATAAACAAAATAACAAATAATAATTGAATTATGTGCAAATTAGTAAAAAAAACCATGGACCAACAAGCTTGAAGAGCAACCTGCTGCAACTCCGCATACTCCCAACCACACGCGAAGCAGAGTGCTCCACATTCTTGACTCCAATTCCGTGCTCTGGGGCCACGACGCAGCCTGCTCGACTCCTCCACCTTGTGTGGTGTGTACAGACATCTATTCAACCAGCAAACAATCATGAGCTCAGAGTGGCAGGAGTTGCAGTCTCTGGACGGCCAGACCTACTACTACAACCCCTCCTCTGGCGAGACCACGTACGTGCTGCTGCCCACTTTCCTCCCCTTTTTCTCACTCCATCCGTGTGCATTCGCCTCAACTCCTTGAAAGATGTGCCCTCACTTAGTAATCAACACTTTCCTCCCTGCCTGTCTGGCCAGCTGGGAGAAGCCCGACTTGCTCAAGACCCAGGAGGAGAAGGAGCTCACCACCGTATGCCCCCTCTCTTCCTCTTCCCCCCTTCATTCCACTTTCCTCTCAAGTCTGGTGCTGGGCTGAGCTCACCCTGGGTGGGTGCTGCGCGCTGGCCGGCCGGGGTGCGCAGGGCAATTGGAAATGGATACCCCACGACGTCGAGGGCTATGTGGTGGGCCAGACCGTGCGCGAGTACCATGACGGCACCATCTTCGTCAAAACCATGGCCGGCGAGGTGCGGCACATAGCGCGAGTTCTGTGTGCGGTGGTGCGTGTGCGGTGGTGCGTGTGCTGAGCGTAGGGCTCGTATGCAGGAGTATGAGACCAAGGTGCCCGATATCGACGCGCTGACGCGAGTCAATCTGGTCGAGCTCAAGAAGCTCACCGACGATCTCGTCAAGCTGGAGACCGTCAACGATCCCTTCATCAATCACAACCTGCGCGAGAGGTGCAAGATCGACAACATCTACGTACGCTTTCCTCACTACGACACCAACCAACCGACACTCTCACCAACACACACACACACCACACACCACACAACGCTCCTATTCACCTGCGCGTGTGCCGTGTGTGTCCTAAATCACAACAGACGTGGGTCGGAGATATCTTGATTTCGATCAACCCCTACCGAACGCTGCCCATCTACACGGCCAGCATCATGGACCGGTACCACCACGAGGACAACACCCGACTGCCGCCGCACGTCTTCGCCATCGCGAACGATTGCTACAAGGCCCTGTACGCCTCCCCTTTCATCTTTTTAACGCCGACATCGCCAGTCTGACGCTGACGTCGTGCGTGTGTCGTGCGTGCGTCGTGTGTCGTGCGGCAGGTATGATACTAAAATGAACCAGTCGGTGATTATCAGCGGAGAGAGCGGTGCCGGTAAGACGGAGGCCACCAAGCTCATCCTGCAGTACCTGGCCGAGGTGGCCGGCAGCGTGGACGGAGTGGAGCAGCAGGTGCTGCTGGCCAACCCCATTTTGGAGGCCTTCGGCAATGCCAAGACCCTCCGCAACGACAACAGCTCGCGCTTCGTACTTTTCCTTCGTTCTTTCCCCTCGTTCGTGCGGTGGACCGCACGCAACGCCTACATGTAGTGGACGCCAGGACTTCTCACACTTTTTCATTTCACAGGGCAAGTGGATGGAAATCCACTTCGACAACGAGATGAAGATTGCCGGATGTAAGATTGTCAGCTGTACGCCTCCAGTCCCGTGATTGTCTTCTTCGATGTAAAACACAAAGGCACCGGTTGGCGGCTCACACGTTCCGAATGCGCGCGCGCGTGTGTGTGCGACGCATCAGATCTCCTGGAGAAGTCGCGGGTGGCGTCGCAGGCCAAGAACGAGAGGAACTTCCACATCTTCTACCAGCTGCTGGCCGGTGCCGACGAGAAGCTGAAGGAGGAGCTCTACCTCGACCGGCCCGAGAACTTCCTCTACCTCAACACCACTGGTACGTACCCGCCTCTTGCCCACATCGACATCGCGTTGTAGAAGAGAGCGGAGATCTCACCACTCCCGGTGCACATGTTGACCAACTACTAGGCTGCATTCAACTCCCTGGCACCGACGACGCCTCCAACTTCCAAGAGACCATCGTACGCGCAAACACGCACATACGAAAGGTGTGAAGCTAAGCTCACCATTTAATAATACAGGAAGCGATGAAGCAGCTCAACTTCTCCGATGCTGAGAAGAATCAACTGCTGCGCGTGGTGGCCGCTATTCTGCAGCTGGGCAACATCGTGTTTGGTCCCAACCGCGACGGCTCCGGTTCTGTCGTCACCAACCAGGACGGTACAGCTTCCCCCAATGCACCCCCTCTCATCACTACAACGCCAACGTCTCAACTCATCAATCACTCATTATTCTCTCTCGACAGTTCTCGAGTGTGCGGGCTATCTGCTGAGCGTCCCAGCGGTGCGTGCTTTTGTTGTTGGTCGTGTCGTGTCGTGATCGCAAGCGTGCCATGGATGGCTGGATCGGTGGCTGATGCGCTTTACGTCCCGCCGCAGGATCTGCTCAAGGAGTCCCTGACGGCGCGCCAGTTCCAGAGCGCGGGCCGCGCCAGCGCCTATTCGGTCCCGCTCACCGTCCAGCAGGCCAAGGACAACAGGGACGCCCTGTGCCAGACCATGTACGGCTCCATGTTCAACTGGATCGTGGCCAAGGTCAACCAGACCCTCTCCGCCCCGCTCGCCGGCAAGAAGACCACCGTCATCGGCGTCCTCGACATCTTTGGCTTCGAAATCTTCGAGGTTCGTCTTGTTGTCGTGCGTCTCGTGGTGTGTGTGTCGTGTCGTGTCGTGTGTCGCACGCGACTAATCTGGTACCCTGCTACGCTCAATAGAAAAACAGCTTTGAGCAGCTGTGCATCAACTTTGCCAACGAGAAGCTGCAGCAGCACTTCAACGCGCACACCTTCAAGAAGGAGGAAGAGGTCTACCGCAGCGAGGCCATTCAGTTCACTCACGTCGAATTCATCGACAACCAGGTGGTGCTGGACCTCATCGAGAAGAAGCCGAACGGCCTCTTCACGATGCTCGACGAGGAGATCATCGTGCCCAAGGGCACCGATCAGACCTTCCTCAAGAAGATCAACGAGGAGCACGGGCGCAACAAGAACGAGCGCTTCAAGCAGATCCTCACCTCGCCCACCAAGTTCGGCATCCACCACTACGCCGGCGCCGTCGAGTACGAGGTGGACAACTTCCTCGACAAGAACAAGGACACCCTCCACGCCACGATCGTCGAGGTATCGCTCAGCTCGGCCGTCGTCTCCACACGAGCTGCAGCATGCGATGCTCACACACTGTGGTGTGTTGTGTGTTGTGTGTTGTGTGTTGTGTGTTGTGTGTTGTGTGTTGTGTGTTGTGTGTTGTGTGTTGTGTGTTGTGTGTTGTGTGTTCAGCTCATGTCGCTCAGCGAGGTGCCGTTCATTGCGAGCCTCTTTGCGCCCACCGCGTCGGGTCCCTCTCCCGCCGCCGGAGCTCCTGCCGGTATGCCGCTGCAGAATTGCTCGCATACCGAAGAAATTGCTGACATTCCTGGTCTCTTCACGTGTGAAAGGCCGCGGCAGGGGCCGAGGCGCAGCTCCTCCGCCGGTGCCCTCGCGTGGTGGTCCGGGAGGCGCCGCCGGTGGCGGCAGCGGCCAGTCGCGCAAGGTGAGCTTGGCCAGTCAGTTCAGGGACCAGTTGGGCGCGTTGATGGACACCCTAACGCCACCAGCCCGCACTACATTCGCTGCATCAAGCCCAACGATCACAAGCAGCCCGCGGCCGAGGTACTCTTCACGCAACACAACACAACACGTCACTGTTGCACTAATGGCTCTCAACTGAATCAATCGTGCGCAGTCCTTCACCGGAGCCAACGTGCTGCGTCAGCTGCGCTACGCCGGCGTGTTCGAGGCCGTCACGATCAGGCGCACGGGTTTCCCGTACCGCATGAAGCACAGCGACTTCTTCAAGAGGTATCCACTCCCACCATCACCATCACTATCACCGCATATTCCATTGGCGCTGTTTTTGTTTTGTGTGTCGTGTGTGTCGTGTGAGTTGTGTGTGTTGTGCATTTTGTAGATACTGACATGTGGGTGCGCAGGTACAAGGCGGTGATGATGCACCAAGGCCTCCCCATTCCGCCCACCAAGAGCGACGCCGACTGGAAGACCGCGTGCGGGTTGGCGCTCAAGGCCGTGGAGAAGGCCGGCAAGACAATGGCCGGCGTCCAGATCGGTAAAACGATGGTCCTCTATAAAGCCGTCCAGGTACGACACACTGCCCACCACCCCTCACCGTTCGGACAGATCATCGACTCACGCACTCGTTCGTTTCGACTTTCGTTCGTGCAGCACAAGGAGATGGAGTTGATCAGGAACGTGGCGCTGGAGAAGGCGATCCTCACCGTGCAGCGCTTCACCAGGGGCTGGCATGGCCGCGTCTACGCTCGGTACGTTCCACCTCTCGTTTGTTGTTTCGTTTCGTTTCGTTTCGTTTCGTTTCGTTTTGGAATAGTTTCCAATCTATTCATTGCGGTGCAGGCGTCTGCGGGAGGTGCGTAAGAGGCTGAGGGACGCCATTGCGAGCCGCAACCTCGACCGACTGAACGAGGCCATCCGCCACCACGACGCCGAAGCCGACTTTGAGATCCTGCCCTACTATGGCCAGGCCGTGGAGCTGTACGGTCCCCTTTCATGAATGTTAAATATTAATGTGTTGCTAACATTGATGTGTTCTTAAATTAAGGCGCAACATTGTGGTTGAAGAAGTGCGCGTGGCTGGCCTTCTGCGCGCGGCCCTGCAGGCGTGCGGCAACAATTACCATCCGTCTCCCGCGGCGGTTGCCTCGCTCGACGAAGCCGTCTCGGCCGCCCGCAAGATCGACTTCCAGAGCCCCGGTACACTTCTCGTTCTTCTTCGCTGTCTCTTTCGCTCTTTGCTTCTCTTCCGTTCTTTTTTGTCAGGCTCATTTTATTGGTGGTCGATCACCCAACAACTGTGACGCAGAGGCCACGCAAGCGTATCAGCTCCACAAGGAGGTGTTCGACCGAATCAACACCAAGAAGGAGCTGGAGCGCGGCACGCTGGAGAGCGACTATAAGGCGCTCGACCACTCCCTCGCCGAGGCCCAGCGCCTGGGCTTCAACATGAGGTTTGGCCTCACCTCCTTATTAACACTTTGGCGCCTACGCGGTGCCCTTACACCCCGTCGCGTCGTGTGCGTGTCGTGTCTTTTTTGTCACCAGTGATTCGCTGGTGACCAAGGCGCGCGAAGAGCACCAGCGCATTCAGGAGGAGAAGAAGCATCTGGCCGTGTTGCGTGCCGCCTTGTCGCTTCCCGACGAAGACCAGGTGGCCGATCTCAGCTACAATTCCTCGCAGCTCAACCCCAAGATCAAGATCCACTCCGACGTACGTCTCCCACCGCACGCACGGCACGCACGGCACGCACGGCACGCACGACTAACGTTCTTCGTGGGGTTTGGTCGGGGCAGGTGGGTTCGATGGGACTGGTGACCAAGCAGCCCGGAGCGGACGAGGATCTGGCCAACGCGCTCCGACAGGCGCAGTCGTTCGGGTGCAAGACCGCCGACGGTCGTCGCCTGCTGGTGTCCGCCCAAGTGGTCACTCAGCTGCGCCAGGCCATCGCGCGCGATGACTGGGACGGCGTCGAGAAGGTCCTGTTGGCCAACAAGATGGGCGACTCCGAGGAGCTCATCAAAACGGTACTCCAGACCACCGTCCGATCCTGCGCGTGCACGCTCATTTATTTTTTATATTGTACTGACCAATGGTCACTTGCTGCAGGTGGAGATGTCTGCGGCCCACGATCAGCTCGTGTTGCGGGCCAAGAAGGCCGAAGTCGAGGAAGCGCTCAATGCCGCCGCTCACGCCTTCGACCACCACGGCCTGCAGCTCGCGCTCGGTACACGACCATCTTTTGCTTTTCAAACTATTGCTATCTTTTTTCGTTCGTTCGTGTGACTAATCCAACGAGCGTCGTCGTCTTGGTCGTTGACCTTGTCTCGGTGCAGACAAGGCGAACAGCTTGAAGATGGAGGTGGCCTACTACCAGAAGCTGCACGACGACATCGTGGCCACGCAGCAGGCCATCGCGGACGGACTCTACCAGGTCGACGAGCAGCTGCTCAACTACGCCATCGACCTGGGCGACGCCATCAACTACAAGCTCGACGACTACTACCAGGCCGTGGACCTGCGCGACCGTCTGCACGCGGTCCAGCAGGAGACGCTGCATCAGCTCGACGTCATGCCCGACGTCGAGCTGATGCAGGAGCTCATCGGCCGAGCCGGGCAGGTAGGTCTCCATACGCCCGAGTTCAACGAGCTGTGCAACTACGCCGACCTGGAGAAGGAGGCCCTCGCCAAGGCCCAGCTCAAGTCGGCCATCAGGCGGAAGGACAACGACCGCGTCATCCAACTCAACATCCGGCTCAAGGGTATGCTTTTAGCTCCGAAGCGGTTTTCCTCTATTCGCATTCGCGACACTGATCTTTAGCTCCTATGTCATATCTCGCGCCCTGGATACAGAGATCTTCTTCACCATGTTCGGCAACTCGTTCGTGCTGTCCCAGTGGCAGAAGGTCAAAACGCCCAACGAGTTCTCCAAGGGCAAGCTCTTCGGCAAGGAGAAGGTCCGCACCTCCATGTTCGTATGGAGCAAGGTACCTTTTGACTCGCACGCACGCACCGCCGCACACACCTGCGCACGCACCATCGCACGCGCGCGCATAATTTTGTACGAGAGTGCTAATGATGGTATTTTGCATCGTGCCTCGCAGCAAGCGATTCACACGTCGATGACCAAGATTGACGTCCTGCTCAGCAAGCCCGCAGTCCTGTGCTTCAAGAACATCCTGGGCTACATGGGTGACAAGGTCATGCAGTACCCGTCCATGCTGGGTCGCGAGATCGTCGAGAAGGCGATCCAAGAGCCCGAGCTCCGCGACGAAGTCTACGTGCAGCTCATCAAGCAGACCACCAGCAACCCCAACCCGTACTCTCCCCCCTAGCACCCACACCTGCGACAAGGCCCAACGTTGCGGCTGACCACGAGACTTGATGTCGTGCGCCGCACGCAGGGAGAGCGAAGCCAAGGGCTGGAAGCTGTTCGACCTGTGCCTGTCGTCGTTCCCGCCGTCGCCCGAATTCGAGAACTACCTCGAAATCCACCTCCGAAACCTCAACCCCTCGCCCACCAACCCCTACCGCGAGAAGCTGCACAAGATCGTCTACAGGTGCGTTCCCCCCACCACCACACCTCGTTGTCGTCAGCTCGTTGAGCGCTCACCGTTTCGTTTGTGGCTTTCTTTCGAACTCGATCGTGCAGTGGTGCTGTAAGCGTTCCTCCCGCCGCGCAGGCCTTCGAGTGAGCCTGCGTGTACAGCCACATTAAACATACAATTTATTTATTTGTTTTTTGCTATTTATTTGGCCTTTGTGAGGTAAGCGATGGACGAGGAGCATGAGGTACTGACGGACACTGGAGAAGAAGAACTGCCGTCGTACTATGAGCGCGGGGTGCCGTTCCTACCGTGTGCGGACGCGCACCCCAAGGTGTCGTGCCTGGGGAAGGCCCTCTTTGATGCGCGGGTCATTGCTCGCTACGGCCTGGGCCTCAACCTGCCCTTTCATGCCCTCTCGGCCATCTTCCCACTCCTCCTTGCCACCTACCGGCGCCGCACTTGGCCCTCTCCACGGTACCCCCCTTTGATGATTAATCTTTGATGATTAATCTCTTTTCATTGATTAAATTATTTATTATTTATTTTTTAAAAATAATTTAATCAATTGCTTCTTCTGACATTGATCTCCGCGTGCACCACACATGCAGGGACTGGGTGGTTGCAGCGAAGAAGACAGCACGCAACACGATGTGGTCGACGCTCTTCTTTTGTTCGTTTGGTTTCTTCTTCAGCGCCCTCTACTGCCTTCTACGAAACCTTCGCAAGGCACCACACCCTCCCCTATCGCCTCACCACGTTCGAGCTCTTACCAGGTTCAACCTGCTCGTCGTGGACGGGTCCACATCAATACAACAGAAGGACGATGACTGGTCTCCATTCCTGTCGGGGCTGCTCAGCGGCTCGGCCATGCTGTGCGAGCAGGACGAGCGGCGTACCGAGCTGCTCTCCTTCGCCATGCCCCGGTTTGCCGAAGTGGTGTGGGGCCTCGCGGAGAAGCGCGGCTACGTCCGCACCATCCCCTACGGCGCGCCTCTCCTCTTTGCCCTCGCCCTGGTGCGCGCGCTCTCTCTCTCCCCAGCACAAACTCTCCCAGACCTTGACAACTCTCGCTCCCGCAATCACTGCCTCCACTCCGCACACTCATGTGTGTGACTCACAGGGAGTGGTGATGCGCGCGTATCGCCGAGAGCCTCGGAGCCTGAAGCCAGTCTATCGCACTTTCATCAAGCACGCGTTCATGCTCTGATTGCCCGTGCGGTGCACGGTGCAGACCAGGATCGCTCTCGATCGCGATCGCTGCACTCATACGACCGCGCATCCATCCGTGATGAGGGCGGTCTCTTGCACGGAGCTACAACAGAGCCTCGCCACGGGTGGAGGCACGTCGAGCACGAACGGAAGGCTCTCTGCCTCATTGACCGGAGCTTCGAACGATCATCGCGGTATTGGATTGGCGAGATTTGCATGAAAATCGAGCGGAAAGTCAGGCAATCAATTAAAGAAAAAACAATGGGCCACGCAGGCAAACGATGGAGACGACGATGTACAAGAAGAGGAAGGAGAGAGATGAAGAGGCAAAGGAGGAGGGTGCTGGCACGATGACCGATCCAGTGCCCAGCAAGGAGACCGCTCCAAGCAAGAAGCCTCGCGGCAGCGTACGAGAGGAGGGGGACGACATGCTGCTGCTCCTCGCCAAGACCCGCGTTGAAGAGCTCGCCCCCACCCAGAAAGGTCGACCTCACCTCCTCTCTTCTTTTTGCCTGCGCTCTTTAAAAAGCACTTTATTTTATCTTAATAATGTGGGCGGCAGTGTTGTCGGTGGTGAAGGAGGAGACCTTGCCCGAGGCATTCAAGCTGTTGGTCGAGCACAACATCCTCGCTGCGCCGGTGCTGGGCAAGGCGCGCCACTTCCTCGGCTTCGTCGACATGCTCGACTTTGCCCAGTTCATTATAACCGAGGTACTCTCGCCTTCATCGCTCGAGCCCTGTTGACTTGGCGCCTAAACTCGACAACAACGATGCCCCGACTCCAGTTCGGCGACAAGTCCATCCAAAGCATGGAGGACGTGCAGGGCTTGATGCGCAACCTGGACAAATGGAACTCGGCCAAAGTCAGCGACATCATGCGTACGGCCTAGCTTATGATGGGTGGTTTGGTGATGAAGTAGCCAATTGAGCGCATGACACCACTGCAGGGTCATCGCGCGGCAAGGCCGAAGTGGTGGCCAAGGGCTACTCGCTGCTTCACGCCGCCGAGATTCTGGCGTGGTCGGGAGCCCACAGGTGCCCGGTGGCAGACAGCAGCGGCCACATCTGCCACATCGTCACGCAGTCGATGCTCATCGACTTTGTGTGGCACCACATCGACGCCCTCGGCGAGAAGCGCCACACGCGGGTCGACCAGCTCCGGCTCTCGCCAGGCACGGTCGTTTCAGTCGACGCCAATGTGAGAACCCTCAGCGCTCTGTCCGTCATGATCGAGAAGGTGTGTACTCTCGTCCCAACCACCGATAACTGTGTTGTGTGCGTGTGTGTCGTGTGTGTCGTGTGTGTCGTGTGTGTCGAGTGTGCCGTGTCGTAGTTGTGTGGTGCAAGTTGGCGAAATGATGCGTTGGGGGGAATGCTGGATCAGGGCGTGACAGGGCTGCCGGTGGTGAACGAGGAGGGCGCCGTGGTCGACAACATCTCGACCCGTGATCTGAGGGTACTCCAGCACCAGCTTGGTGCGGTGGTCAGGACCGCGGGACTGATCGATGGTCGTTTGTTGCGCGCAGGGAATCAAGTACGACGCCAAAATGCTCTGGCGGTTGTGGGAATCGGTGGCGTTCTTCAAACGTAGGATTGTGGAGGGCGATCAAAAGGTACACGAAGAGAACTCCGCCCCACAAGAGCGACGCATGTGCGATTCTCTGCCTGTCGTTAACAACAACAACACACAAAAACGTTTTGCAGGCTCCGACCGACGTCGTGTACGTGCTGAATTCGGACACGCTCGAGACGGTGGTGCAAAAGATGGCCGACCATCACATCCACCGCGTGTTCGTTGTGGATGACGAGCTGCACAAGCGACCCGTCCGTGTGCTCTCCCAGTGCGACATCCTCCAAAACGTGCTTCGGACCTAAAACTCTGCACCCTGTCGGCCTTGCTCAACGAACATCAAACCCTAGCCCTGTTCGATGCGAACACGAGAAACTGTGGTCTGTTGGCCAAATTTCAATCCATGCAACAGCAGAATTAAGGTTTATGGGGTCTGGAAGTTAACCGGGTCCACAACGGCGCGTTGGGTCGGGGCCAATTGCCATGCTTCCCGCCAACAGGTGTGTGGCTCGGCGCCAGCGTTGTTGGTTCCTCCCCGAACGCACTCGAGGACACAAACAACACCACCGGCAGTTAGGCATGTCGCGTCTCGCTGCCCGAACCGCGCACAACAAGAACAACAACAAGAAGGAGTCCTCTCTCGCCGACTCCAAGCCCGCGCTTGAGAAGGGCGTCTCCGTTGAGGAGGTCTTCAAATGGTACCTTTGCTCTTCTCCACTTTGTCACAATGGATTGAATCAAGAGCCGCGCGCTCATCGGGGCGAGCGGAATGAGTGCAGGTACATTGTGACGGAGCTGCGCGACTTCTTGCGCAAGAACGGCCTCCCGGTGTCAGGCCGAAAGGCCGACCTCGTTGAGCGCGTCGTCGGCCACCTCCACTCCGGCTCGCGCGGCTCCTCGTCGAGCAACGACGAGTCGAGCGAAGACGAAGAAAAGAGCGAAAGCGAAAGCGAAAGCGAAGGCGAAGGTACGCACCCCATGGGTGCACGATACTCGGTGGTGCGCATCTGAAGCGCCACGTCAACAAACTACAGAGTCGAACGACGAAGATGAGGCCAGCGAGGGCGACGAAGACGAGGAGGAAGAGGACCGGGGCGATGCCTACGTTGAGAAGGTAGGATTCGAGAGGACTCTGCAGCAGATCGCCAAGGCGGCCGGGTTCGAGCCCGAGCCGCTGCTCATGCTCGACATCAGCCAGTTCGAAACAAAGCTTCAGGCCAGGGTCATCTTCTCCTTCTTCATCTGCACACTCCGCCACCACCACACAGGCACATGGGTTTCCAATGCTGACGTCATCATCGTTGTTGTCACCTCTCTGCAGCTGGGAAGCTACGCCCGCCTGCCCGACGAGCTGTGGCAGCTGTACCGCTTCTCCAATGGGTTCTGCTGGGGCGAGAAGGACCTCCAGGTGTTTCCGCTCGCCGTCAGCTGTCGCGAAGACATCTTCGGGGCGGATGAGGAGGACACGGACCTGCGCCGCGACTACTCGCCCTACCACCACCCGGCCTGGATCCCGTTCGCCTGCCGTGGTGAGTATGACCACTTCCTGATCAACGTCAACGCCGAGTCGGAGAGCTACGGCCAGGTGAAGAGCTGGTCGGACATGGACGCCTACGCCAAGTTCGTGGCTCCCTCGGTCCAGTCCCTGCTCACCAGGCTCCTGAAGGGCGCACCGCAGCGCCGGCGCAAGGGCAGGCGACGACGCTGACCAGGCGCCTGTGTGCGCGTGTGCGTGTGCGGTTCCTTGGCGGAACCGACTGCAAAAATGAGAGATTGGAAGACTTCGTGTCGGGTAGCATGTGCTCCTTCGTTCATTATTGAAGCACACAGCCCTCTGCGGCAGCGTCGTCACCGAGCCGGCACAAAAGCTCGTGGTCGGGGATGTGGCACCCGCCGTTGTGGACGTAGCTTGCCGGCTGCAGCTCGCCCAACAGCACAGACGCGGCCAAGCTCTCAAACGCCTCACGCACTGCGCCTCACGGCGGCGAAAGTTAACTGTTAATCGCTGGCGCCTGTGTTGTTTGCGAGAGAAAGGCGGCGCACCCCCGCTTCCGGTCAAGCTGCTGGTCTCGGTCCACAGGGCGCCCAGCTCGAGCGCGAGGGCCTGGCCTTCGGCTGCAGTCACCTGCCTCCGTTTCTCCAGGTCGCATTTGGCTCCAACTGTCGGTTGCGGACACGACCCAGAACGCGCACCACATACACAGCACACGCGACACACAGTCCCTGAGTAATAAGACCTGCGCTTCCGGCCAAGACTTGGTACCGAGCATCAGGACCGGCGGTTCCGCGCCCAAGGTGTCGCTCACCGCGTCGAGCATGCTGTCCACCCACCACTTGACGCGATGGAACGAGGCCAGGTCGGTGATGTCGTAGACCACCAGCGCTCCAGCGGCTCCTCGGTAGTAGTTCTTCGACATCGAATGAAAGCGCTCCTGCCCGGCCGTGTCCCACACTGCATGTGTTGGGTGTGTGGTGTCGTGTGTTGTGTTTGCGTTGCGTCGTGTCGTGTCGTGCCGTGTTGCGCCGTATCGTGCCGTGTCGTGCCGTGTCGTGCCGTGTCGTGTCCTCATGAGTGGAAAATTGTGGGTGGCAAGCCACAACGTACGTTGAAGGATGGTGGGCTGTCCCTCGACGGTGATCTTCTTCGAGGCGAAGTCGATAATGGAGTGGTGTGAATCGAGCGTGAAGAAATTGTCTGTGTAACGAATCTTGAGAGCAGTCTTGCCCGCACCTGAACACACGCAGGCCACGTGGCGCATGCCTTAATCACAACACAACAACATGCGCCAGGCAAGTGACCGATCAGACAAGATGGATGACGCACCAGCAGCACCGCAGAGAACGACCTTAAGCAGGTGCTGACGATGCGCCAGTGTGCTGGGTGGCGCTGATTGGTTTGTTGAGGTGGTTGCTGGCGCCACTGCCCACGGATACAAATGCACACAGCCAATTAGTTCGAATTGTTGATCATAGGCGGAATGTGCTGCACACGCCGACATACATCGTTTACGGGCAAAGCTTCGCAGTCTAGGTCTGAGCCACTCCATGTAGCGGGTCTTCCATGGTACGCCAGCGGTGTCAGCCCACCTGGCATCACAGAACCGACGCCAGATGCAGTCGGCACTGCTCAGTTGATCCAGCATCTGAAAATGTACCAATGTTAGTGTGCGTGTGCGTGTGCGTGTGCGTGTGCGTGTGCGTGCGTGCGTGCGTTGTAGAAGTACGCAGCAGGTCTGAGCCACACAACACAGATCGTAGGGTTCGAGCTTCTCCATCACGCAGAGCAGCACTTCTGCGGGCATGCACAGCAGGGGGCACTCCGTTTCATAGTGACGCTTGAGCAGGTCGGCCAGGCGAGCGTGCCCTGCCTCCCTTGCCACCTGTCAAAAGAACGAAGAGCGCGAAAGAGAATGAGCGAAGCTATCCAACCTCTGCGGGGGAGGAGTTTGCACCTGCGACGCATCGCCGTGGTCGCTCATCGCAAGCGCATTGGCGCCGTGTGCGAGTAGCAGTGTCACCACGCTCTCGTCGCCGTGGCGTGCGGCGTAGTGGAGCGGCGTCTGACGTTGGTTGTCGCGCCTGTTGATGCCATAGCCGCAGTCAATGTGCTTTCCTTGGAGGAGAAACTGGATGACCGGCCAATTGCCATTGGCGCAGGCCAGGTGGAAGGGAGTGGCGCCCGTGCTGTCCGACCTGCTTGTCCACGGACGATGCGTGAGAAGCGTCAATGTGTGTCGTGTGTGTCGTGCCGTGTGAGTTGTGAGTTGCAAACAAAAGCAGAGGGCGTACGCCGTAGCGCTGGCGCCGGCGTTCAGCAGCAGTGACCAGAGCGTGCAGTTCGGTCCGCCCCTCTAGTTGCAACCAGCGGAGCTCCAAGTAAGTGTTGCGGTCATGTAGAGCCGGGGGGGGGGGAGCTCGCACGATCGATGAGCTCCAATATGGCTGCTCTGTCGTCCTGGACCACGGCGAACATGAGGCGATCGACTGCTTCAGGCATCTGCTCTCGTGCAGCTTGCTTCTTCATGGCCCAGCTGTATTGACTGAGATTTACAGAGCCGCGGAAGCAAGAAGATAGAAAGCAGTTTTCCTCATCTGTGTGTTCAAGGAATCAGAAGAGAGAATTTGGAGCGTAGAGACAGAAGAAGATGTGCAGATTTCTGGTGTACATCGGGAAGGAGCCGGTCCTGCTGGCGGATCTGCTCACCCGACCGAGCCACTCTATCATCCAACAGAGCTGGGACAGTCGGGAGCGCATGACCGCCGGTCCGTTGAACGGCGATGGCTTCGGGGTGGGTTGGTATGCCGCCTTCGACCCCACCCCCTGCATCTTCACCTCCATCAACCCGGCCTGGAACAACCTCAACCTTCGACGGTACCCCCCTTCCTCCATCTCTTCCCCTTCATTTTCCTTCATTTTTACTTTTATATTCTTAACAATTATTTGATTAGGCTTGCAGACAAGGTCATGTCGAGGCTCATCTTTGCTCATGTGCGAGCTGCCAGTTTAGGTACGTGCCGTTTGCGCTCTCTTCGTTTGGTAGTCCACCTTGCTGATGAGCTTTCTCGAGATGCAACGCGTGTGGTGTGCTTGCGCAAGTGCAGGTCTGCTCATCAACGAGGCCAACTGCCACCCATTTTCGTTTGGACCCTTCATTTGGATGCACAACGGTCAGATCGTGGGCTTCACCTCCATCAAACGAAAACTTGTACAGTACATCGACGACCAACTCTTCAACCACATCCAAGTACATCCCTCCTCATCCCGCCGTTACTGTTCCGTGTGTGTGATTGATTGTGTGGTGTGCGTGTGCGTGTGCGTGTCGTGTGTGTGCCTGTGTGTGTGTGTGTGTGTGGTACTGCGTGTGTACTCCCACAGGGCACGACGGATTCGGAGTACAGCTTCATGTTGTTCCTGCAGATCCTATTCTACGGTGGTAAGTGCCGCAGCGACGGCAGCCACGCTTCGAGCGTGGTAGACCTCGAACAGATTCTGAAGGCTGCCGACGACGGTGACACGACGTCCTCCGCCGAGGGCGAAACGGCGAAGCGATTCACCGCCGACGAGATGCGGCAGGCGATGACCAAGACCGTGCGGCTCATCGCCAAGTGGACCAGCAAGACCTGCACCCGGGCCGAACGCGAGCGAAGCGGCTACTCGCTGCTTAACTACGCCGTGTCCGACGGCTTCACTGCCGTCGTCACCCGGTACACCACCCGCACCACCACCGCAGCAGCCAGACGTATGGCCATGGCTGACTCTCGGCTCTGGCCCTTCGCAGCTTTACTGACGATCCGATCGGACCGCCGGCGAGTCTGTACTACACCTCGGGCACGCGATACCAGGCCAAGAAGAAAGGTATTCCAGCAATGCCGACGTCAGACGCTGCGGTGGGCCTCACAGTGCGCATTCTCCGAATTTTCCCCTCCAGGCGAATACCACCTGGTGCAGGAGAGGCGCCAGGAGTGCTTCATCATCGCCAGCGAGCCGCTGAGCGTGAGCGAAGATGACCGGCGCGACTGGGTGCCGGTGCCCAAGAACCACTGCGTGGTGGTCACGTCGCAGCACAACCTGCTCCTCTACCCCATCAACCTCGCCGCTCCGGTCAAGGAGCCCATCGGCCCATCGAGCGACCACCAACGCCTCAAGCCCCTTAACAACCAGCCAGGTTGCCGAATGGGTGCATGATGTGAATCTTCAACTGATGTCATTGTTTCTGTTCGCGATTATGCACAACTCTCTTGCTTTCGTGAGTGGTGTGTAGTGTCACTGGTTAGGAGAGGGAGCACGTCTGCTTGTCCTTCGACGAGCCCTCGTCGTGGGGGTTCTTCTTCGGGGTCGCCATGTGCATCTCACGCACCAGCTCGAAGAAGCAGGCCTCGACATTGATGCATGATTTGGCCGACGCCTCGAGGTACTGGCAGCCGAAGGACTTGGCCAGGTCGGCGCCCTCTGACGTGGGCACCACCCGCAGGTGCTCCAGGTCGCACTTGTTGCCCACCAGCACCATGGGCAACCTGGCGAGGTCGTCCCTGGCCCGCAGTCGCTCGCAGAAGGTAGAGATCTCATCGAATGACCCCCGGTCGGTGATGGAGAAGACGCACAGTAAGCCCGGGTACTCGCGTGGGATCATGTCCCACTTCATGCCTGTGGTACTGGCCCCGGTGAACTCGTCCTCGCCGCCGGTGTTGAGGATCTCGAGCAGGCAGGTCTCCTGGTCTATTTTGAACTGCTTGCGGTAGCTGTCCTCGATGGTCGGGTCGTGGCCTTCCACGAAGTGGTTGTTGATCAGTTGGAAGGTGAGTGCAGACTTGCCCACACCGGCGCCGCCAGCCACTGCCAGCTTAAAATCAGGCTCAGCCATCATCTTGTATTTGGGGGTGTTCGCTTACTCCTCCATGTTGTCTTTTGTTCCTCTTTTGACCCCGTAAAGACACTCTCGAAAAAGGGAAGGTCAATAGTCATTTTTGTGAGTGCGCTGAAAATCTCTTCCTGGCGCGAAGCTCAGGGATTGACTTGCTGGAGGCGTTGGTTGGTCACTAGAATGTGTTTAAATTGTTTAGCTGCCTTGCGCGTGTTCAAGTCACGTTGAGGAGGACTAGAGGCAATGCGTTCAGGTTGGTCACAATGTGAAGTTGGCGAGCGCCTTGTTGATTCTTCTTATTAGAGGCCTCGAAGTTGTCCTATTCTTGTATTTTGACCTCATAAGAAAGAGAGACACAGAAGCTATGTGCGGGGTCTCTCAGTTGCGGTGGCCGTTATTTGGCTGCTCCTGGGGCGGGTCCGGAGGATAGCCCTGCTGCTGATGTCGCTGCTGCTGCTGGAGTTGATGTCGCTGCTGCTGCGGCAGAGGCTGCTGGTAGTGCTGCTGGAGCATTCGAAACCCGCCATCCTCAGGCTGCGCGTAGGCGGTGTGCTCTCGTTCGTAGCAGAGGCTGGCGTCGTGCGCGGGCGACGACGACGCGGAAGACGCAGTCGACGACGAGTCTGAGTACGAGTGATAGCCGTCGCGCCCCAGGTCGTCGATGTCGCGATGATCGGTGCCCTTGACAGACCCGCGGCCGGCGCCTCCCGACGACGACGAAGATGGCGGAGTGACTGGCGGCAGTGAGAAGGAGAAGGAGGGCAGGAAGGGCAGCGGCACGGACAGCGGGCTGATGTAGGGCGGGAAGAAGAACTCTGACGTCGGCGACGGCACGCAGTCGATCGGCGAAGCCGGTCCAGCCTGGTCCTCCTGCTGCTGCTGCGACTGCTGGGCCGGCGACAGTGTCTGTTGCTGCGGCTGCTGGGTCGAGGAGCAGTTGGCCGGTGCCGGCGGTTGCTGGGCGGTGGCGGAGGGCGGCGACGGCGAGGACTTGCCGGTCGGGGTGGGCGGGCTAATGTAGTGCGGTGGGACGTAGGGGAAGCTGGGCGAGTAGGCGTGCGGGAGGGGCATGCCCGAGGCCGGGTGGTGCGGCGGGTACTTCTGCGTCGGCGGCTGACCCGAGTGCTGGCGCTGGAGCTGGTGGTGGGTCGGGCGCTGCAGCGGTCCTACGTGGTGCGAGCGCATAAGTTGGTGGTGATGGAGACTGTGCTGAGGGTGCGGTGGCGGCTGGTGCTGGAGTGAGTAGTCGGCCGGCACTGACGGCGTCTGGAGCATGTCGAGGAACGAATGCGGCTCGCCGAGAACGCGCTGATGATGCTGGATCAGGTACGGGGCGAAGGGAGGCGACGGCGCGCAGCCGGTGAGCGGCGACGGTGACGACGCGATGCGCCCCAGGTGGGCCGCGCCCGATGCCGGCGATGAGAAGTAGCCGTCGCTGGGCGATGATGAGTTGAGCCGACCGCCGCCGGGCGACACTTGACGGCGCCCTAGCGCGGGTCTGTTGGCTCGGTCGGGAGATGAACAGGGAGAAGAGGAAGAGGACGAGCCCGAGGGAATGGTAGTGGGGCGCATCGACGATGATGACGACGACGGCATCGTGGTGCTAGAAGAGCGAGTCGACGACAACTCCTCGTCATCGTCACACTCGGCTTCTTCCACGATTTCCTCCTCTTCTTCATCGTCGCAGACCGTGCTGGAGACCGTCATCCTGGGCTTGCCGCCCGGTGCACGCACGCGGAATCCCTTGTAGCAATGCTTCGCCTGCGGGAAACCATGAACGATGAGTCGGTACAGCAAACAAAGCCATCATTTACAGAAAGTAAGCAGTGGTGAAGATGTGGGCGATCATACCTTGCCCTTGGCGCCGGTGCGGGAGCTCTTGAGTCCGGGGAAGGCGCGGTGGACCATCTTGCCGAACATGGAAGGAAGCATGGGATCCTTGCCGTCGGCCTGGCAGAAGGTCAGGTACTCGCCGTAGACCTCGTCCTTGGCCAGCGACGTCCCGCGCACCGCTTCGAAGTTTTCCCGCAACCTGCCGAAATGACCCGACACAAGAATGTAAGTTATGCACGAATCCAAAAACGCTCCGAAATGATATTACAAAAAATTAAGAATACATATGAATAATGTCGGAACACACCAGTGTTGCTACATTGAGCACAATAATGAAATAGAAATACGAAGGGTGGGAATAATTACCAAGCGAGGAGGCGGGGTGCGGTGTGGAGGTTCTTCTTGCGGCTGGGTGCCGGCGCGGGCGGCACGTAGGATATGAAGTTGAGCACGTTTTTCGCACGCTTCTGCCGCTTCCGGCCGCCGTCGCCACCGTTGCCGCCACCGCTCAGGTGGAGGCTGTGTCCGATCTCCTCTTCCTCCTCATCTTCCTGTTCTTCCTCCGCTCCGTCGCCGTCTTCGTTTTCTCCTTGCTTCTTCTTGGCGACCGGCTTCTCTATGCGTTGCCTCTTAGCAGTCGCCTGCCTCCTCCTCCGCGGATCGGCTCGCTGAGCGTCGTCTTCTACCAATCCGTCGAGCATCTCTAGCGTCGCGCCATTTTCCTCGCCGCAGCCCATCCTGGTCTTCCGTCTGGTGGTCGATGCTGTGGTGGTCGTGGCCGACGGCGCGCTCACCTCGTCCATGGCCTCCGGGGTCTCGCACCTCCTTCTATCACCTCTTCCTCCTCCTCGTACGCCTGCGTGTGGATGGTGTCGCTGTTGGTAGATTGTCCGCTGGTGCTGTTGGGCGGCAGACGGCGTGTCGACATTCACTCCGTCTTCGGGTGTGGGCCTCATCATTACCAGCGGCTGCTGAGGGTGGTGAGTGGCCGAATCGGTCAGATGGGCGAGAGGTGTTTGGTCGGCGGAGAAGTGGAGAGAAAGTAACGAAGTGCGGTAACGAGAAAGATGTGCCGGGTGTGATGGCCAGAAGGGGGGGGGCAGTGAGAACTGTGCCGAGGTAGTGGAGAGTCTAAGAATAGTGTGACACAACAGTGGGGTGAAGGTACGATGGTTGAGGGTGAGAGGGTGCCGGTGGCTTGCTGCTCACAGCTCTGCACGTGTCGGTTTGTTTCGCAAGTCTTGCCGGCCTCTCTAGCGGACTTCGAGTTATGTCAGGCCGGTAGGCTACCGTATCGTCGTTCGTTGTCGAGGTTGAGAATTACAACTGACCAAACAAGGGCGTAGGAGTGCTTTTGCCCCCTCTCTCGTTTGCCATTGGCCGAGGAAAGCGAACGGCGTATGAAAATGCCGGGACTCAATTAAGAAATTTCAATTCCTGGTCGTCGAACTTTTTCCTCCGAAAGATATGGGAAACTTCCTTTTTCCGGGCCAATGAGGGCAGCTCTCCTCCGGTTGCCTGGCGCATCTCTCTGCCAAGACCATCAGTCGGGTGTCTGGTACGTTCAGCAGGTCATTCCCACAACTAGTACCGCAACCTTTTCCCCAATCGGGAAGGCGCACTCGCTCCAGCGGGGTAAAGTTGGGCCTGGACGGAGACATGTGCATACATGCACCTCATGATTGTAGTTCCCGGATCTCCAGCGCAGAAAACACATGAACCCCATTGGGGGACAACTGCAACAAGGTGGCTTCAGCGCGTGCTAGATCACCTCTACGTCCCTCCTCTTGCTCCAGGGTCCGGTCTGTCACGAGACAAGTTTGTAAGATAAGAAGGATTAGAAGTTGAGAGGTAGACACGCCTAGCGGATCTGGGTCCAGGCACAAGAAGGCGACGTGCCGCGAGGAAGAGACCAGACGACCACTTGAAGATCATGAACGACCACACTGCCACCCCGCAAAGTTGCGCAAAGAGAAAGGTAAGTCGATAGGAAGGTGGCCGGAGGAAAACTCAGCGCCCAATGGGAGGGATGACGAGTAAGATGTACCGATCGTAAGCCAGTGCGAGGTGGAGTTAAGGGACTCGTGGTTGCCTTGCGCCAGCAGCGCGTAGGTGATGATGCCGCCGATGCCCACCGACGCGCCGGCGGCCGCGGCCACGAAGCAGAGCCAGCGGAAGACCCACCAGCCCACGGACTCTGGTTTCTCTGCCACGAGGTGGCCCCGCCTGCTGTGCCGTTGGCTGTCGCTCGGCACGCGGCCTCGCCGATCCCGCTCCGTTGGCATCCCGCCCGTTGTGGAGGAAACTGTTTCTTCTTCCCCCTCGTCGTAGAGGAAATCCGCTTCGTCATACGGCTGTTCTTCGCACCTTCGGATGGCCTTGAGTGTGCGGTAGTCCTTGATGGTGAATGCCATCAGCAGCATAGCGTAGACGCCCGAGGCAAGTGCGAAACCGGCAGTCTCCCATGCTCGCAGGTAGAGGAAGCACGCCCCCGCGCTGAGACCCGCCAGTACGCCCACAGCAGGCCAAACAATCTTTAGTATGCCCTTGGTTGTCTCCCAGTGCATTGCGTATTCGCCGAGGGAAGCACTTGTCTGTCGAGAGTAGGTGAGCGCAGGTCGGTTGGTGCCGCTCTGGCTGGTGCGCTGGCGTCACGGTGCACTCTCGCTTGCCGTCCACTTGGGTGTCTCTCCGTCGAAATTCCAACGTTTCGAAAAAGGGCAAACGCAAACCAAATTCTTTACATTCCTCTCTGCTTCCTCGAAAGCCAAAGAATAATATGATTTACATTATTTATTTTCAAATCAAGAATCGAAGGACGGCTGGGGGCGATGTCGTTGCGATCGCGCAGCCAAAGGGCTGCGGTGAAAGTCGTTGACTATGTAGACTGGAGTAGTGAAGAAGAGGAGGAAGAAGAGGAAGAAGCGGAAGCGCCAAAATCACGAAGAAATGATCGAAAGAAGGGGCGATCCGCTGCTGATGAAGAGAGCGCATGGGCACTGCGGCTCGTGGTAATAGATGACGAAGAGCGCCGCTACGAGCTCACAGGCGAACCCTTTGATGCGCCCCTGCCGCCCCCCATCAAGGCCGCGAAGGACCGGCAAACGGAAGGACCGGCAAATGAAGAAAAAGGAGGGACGGATGCACCAGAGGCCGCGACAAATGGAGATGGAAAGGACGCGAAGAAGCGCAAGAAGGAGACGTTTTACGCAGCCATGAAAGAGATCGAGGGCGGACAGAACGTGGGGCTGCTCGAGGGGTGGTGGTTCTGCCTGCGCGCATCGAACGACACCCACGCGCTGGCGCTCGGCGGCAAGAAGAAGCTCACCAAGTTCCCCACCGAGGGCCTCATATCGTGTTTCCTCTCCTACGGACCACCAAACGTACCACCCAAGCACCGCACCGTACGCCCCCACCCTCAAGACACTCGTGGTGAGCCCAGGTTGCGTCGCGTCGCACTCACCACCAGCTTCCTTGCTGCAACAACGCCCTGCAGGTCACCTATTCGCTGGAGGACATCAGCTACGATGTGCAGCAGTCACACTTCACTGCCCTCAAAGAGAAGAAGCGACAGAAGACCGGAAAGGTATGAAGCCCCCCTCACGTGAGCGTGTGTTGATTGCAGGGTAGCACCGCTCACCCCGGCACGCATCGCGTCTGTACAGACGTACCACGTCGATCGCAGCAGCTCGCCCACCTGCGAAACGGACCAGTTGGTGCTGCGCATCGAGAACGGCAAGCTGATGGCCGTGCGGCTGTTCGTGGAGCTCAAGGACCTGCCCGAGGCGTGGAGGAATCGGGCCAAGGCCGAGGAGCGCTACCGCGAGACTCACGAGGTGCTCTTCCGCAAGCGCGAGGAATCCAAGCGCGTGCGGTTCGACGACGATCGCGTGAGCGTGCGCCTCTACCTGTGCAACGACCCGCCGGGCCAGCACCTCGCCGAAGAGAACACGCAGATCGCCACCGAGGAGGAGAAAAACGGTCGACAGAAGCTCAAGGAGAAGGGCGAGGGCGTAATGCTCAAGACCGTTCTCAAGACGAAGGTCAACGTTGAAGACGAAGAAGAGGGAAGCGAACGAGCCGACGCGGGAGCCGCAGCAGCGACGACGACGGCGACAACAGCGACAGCAGCCAAGCAGGCCGAGGGAGAGGGAGTGCAGCTGCAGCTGCAGCTACGGCCTGAGGAGGTGGCAACGAAAACGATCCGTGAGCTCAGAGCGATGCTCAAGGAGCGACGGCTGCTAACGGTCGGGAACAAGGAGACCCTCATCAAGCGGCTGATCGACGGACAGGCGGGGCAGCTGGCGTCGCCGCAGCGACCTTTGAAGGCCCAGGCGACGGCGGCGGCAGAAACGGCCAAGTCGAACAAGGCGGAAGTGAAGGAGAGGGCCAAGCCCAGCAACAAGCGAAAGCGAAAGAGCGAAGAGGAGGGAAAGGAGAGTAAGGGAGAGGACGGGGCGAACGAGGGAAGCAAGAAGACGAAGACGACGAGCAAGACGAAAACAAAGGAGAAGAAAGAGAAGAAAGAAAAGAAGAGGAGGAAGAAGAAAAATGAAGCGGCCGGATCCGAGATGAAGCCAGCCGAACCAGCGGGAGGAAGCGAGGAGAAGGAGACAACGACCGAGAGCAGCCAAGAGGAGGCGACTACTCAACAACCGGGGATAGCCGGCGAAGACGAAGGCGACGTTCGCCCGTCGTTGGTGTCGCTGAAGATCGGCCAGTTGAAGGAGAAGTGCAGGGAGATGAAGGTCAAGTGCACGGGGAAGAAGGACGAGCTGATCGCGCGGATCGCGAATGCGCTGGCCGAGGCAAGGCCGAAGGCCGTCGTCGCAGGCGAGGAGCTGGCCAGCAAGAAGACCGCGGACAACAACGGCGATGGAAGCGAGGCCATGGGCGATGAGGTGGCGGCCGTGCAGGAGAAGAAGAGCGAAGCGAAGGAGACGAAGAAGCGAAAGAGAACGAAGGAGAGCGAAACCCAAGGCAGTCCGGCGCGTCGAGGCAAGAAGCTGCTCGTGAGCACGAGCCAGACAGAGTCAGATGGCGCGAGCGAGGAAGTGGAGGGCGGAGGGGAAGAACCGAGAGTCGAAGTGGGCGACGAGCAGAAGAACGAAGACGAGACGGAGGAGCGAAAAGCGACGAACGAAAGTGAAGAGATGGCGACGACGACCGAAGGCCGAGCCCGAGGCTCGGAGGAGGAGACAAAACAAGCCGAACTGAAGAAGATGAAGGTGCCGGAGCTCAAGAACCTATTGAAGGAACACAAGCTCAAGATCAGCGGCAGCAAGGAGGAAGTCGTGGCTCGGCTCATGGATCACTTCTTCCCTCCTCCATCGTCGTCTTCTTCGTCATCTTCAACTACGAACGCAACCACGGCGTCTCCACGGGCAGCGTCGCGCAAGCGGAGAGCGACGCCAGAGGCCAGCGGAGCTGTCGACGGGGCGAATGCCAAGGCCAAAGGACCCGAGGAGGCGGCGGGCACAACGCAGAAGCGGCGGAAGATGGCAGACAAGACACCAGGTGCGAGCGCGGCAACCAAGGAAAAAGCGAAACGAGCGAAAAAGAACGAGGAAACAGAGGAGGGTGAGTCCGAGAGCGAGGAGCAGAAGGAGGCAGAAGAAGAGGAGGCGCCGCCACCCCAATCGAAGACGTCGCCCCGCGGATCGACCACCACGACAATCGCCGCACGAGGAAGAGGCCGAGGCCGAGGTCGAGCAGCAGCGACGGCCGCATCAAGCGTCGGACCAACCCCGCGCGCCGCACCAGCGTACGCCGCGGCCTTTCTTCTTCTGTCGCGGTTGTTGCTTGCGTTCAGTTCACTGGATTCGCATCTCACTCCTCGCGCGTCTCTCTTAGGTCGTCGCCGGTCGCGAGAAGCCGAGGAGTGAGAAGCAGTACCACGACCGCGACAGCGGCGGCGGCGCAGGGGGTACCGGGCAGTCCCGCCACGGGCGTCGGAGGGATGCGGAGGAGGGTTGGTCTCTCCCGCTTGGCGCGAGCGCGTCCCCTCCATCCACCCCAAGCCGACAGACGAGCGAGCAACTGATCGAACTGGAACCACGCGACCATGTACACATCATCACCACCGCGTCGCCAACAATGCCACACGACACGAAGCTCGTTCCTCTTCTTCATCACATGCTGATCTGCGGAAAAGAACGAAAGCGACAGCAGAGCGAAGGAAGTCCTGCTTTATGTTGAGAAGGCTAGGACGAAGAGGAAGGAGAAGGTGCTGGTGATGATGGTGGCGGCGAGGGTGGTGTGGTGGGGGAGAGAACGGGGAGGAGAGTGTTGACGTAGGAGTAGCGGGAGAAGGGAACGGAGAGGCGGCGGAACCAGACGTACTGGCTGTGGTGGGCCTGCATGGCGCGGTGGGCAGACCAGAAGGCAAGCCAGCCGGGCGCGACGAACATCTCGCCTTGCGCGGTCAGGCTCGACCACACGACGTCGAGCGGACCCACGTACTTGCGCACCAGGTTCGTCGTTTCCAGCTTGAACCCTCGCAGCTCGGCCCTCGGTACGGGAGGCGACGCGGTGGCCGCAGTCGTAGATGCTCGGTGCTTGAGCGTGGAAGAAGTCGAGGAAGAAGGAGTTGCATCTGATGAGGAAGAGGATGGAGTTGTCGAGGCGTGCAGAGCCAGAAATCGTGCTACGCCGTGAAAGACAGCGATGTGGTTGGGGTGAGCGCTGACGCCACCCTCATCGAAGGTGATGACGGTCTCCACGCCCTGCTCATCGACGTAGGCCTTCACGATTCTAGCGATTCGGTCTTCATTCCAGCGATTGAGCGGCCCATCTCGAAGCTCTTCGTCGTCTATGATCTTTATATCGGCTTTCTTGATCCCCAGCACCCCGCTTGCACTCGCGTAGAGCTCCTTGGTGCGCACCTTGCCTGTCGATGGCCCTTCGTAGTCGCCCGTGGACAAGCACAGCAGGTGGATGGAGCGATTTGATTGTGCAAGGGCCAGGATGGAGGGCACGAAGAACATGGCCTCGTCGTCGGGGTGCGCGATAACGAACAAGATTGGCCCTCGACGAGCATCTTTGTCCTCATCTCCACCTGCCGTTGCGTTTCGCGATCGGCTGTACACGACGAAGGCTGCGATGCAGATGTTGAGAAGAAACAGCGCCAGTTTGAGGTACTCGAGCATGGAGAGGGTGAGGTCGTCCATCCTGCACTTCTCTCCCGCTGGCCAGCCTTCTCAAGTGTAGCTGTCTCTCTTCCTTGCGTCCTCCTTACCTTTATTTATTTCTTTTGTTTGTTTATTTATTTTCTTTTTGCTGTTTGATTTATGGTTGGGGGATGCTAACCGTTTGGTGAAGCGGCCAGGTTCTTGGTTTGTTCTGTTCGCCCCACCACACCACACCACCCACCACACCACCACACCACCACACCACCACACACCACACCACACCGCACCACACCACACCATGCCCAGACGGAGGAACAGACGGCAGCAATCTGCTGTGGCCGAGACACGTGAAGGTAAGCTCTACGCCTCCATTTGATTGTGTCTTTACCAGCTGACTGTCATATCCCCAACCCGACAAGCAGTTGTGCAAACACCCCCAACCAAAGTGGGCGATGTGGTTGAGGCCCTTCTTGAGACGGAGGCTGAGCAGGCCGAGTGGCAGGATCATGAGTTGGAGAGCGGTGACGACGCTCAATACGATCTTCCGTGGGAGGTGTGGGTCTGTGTCCTCTCCTCCATGGACGACCCGCGTGACCTCTGCTCATTTGGTCTTGCCTGTCGCCTCTTTCAGGCCATCACCCAAACGTACTCCCGCTCCCATCCAATTGCAATGCAAACCAGTTCTTAACTCTTCATGCTCACCACCCCGACTTGCTGCGCTCGCAGGGGAATGGTGTGGCGGCAGCTGCTGGGCTCGACCTATGGATGGGTCTTTGACCAGTGGCAAGCCCACATGGACCT
>NW_004457434.1:153570-154584 GCF_000313135.1 Acanthamoeba castellanii str. Neff
CCCTGTTTGATAGAGTTGACGTCCTCTACACCAGTACGTGCTCCACCTACAGTGTAAAGCGGGCCACCACTTGATTGCTCATGATCTCCCTTCTCACGGCTCATCGTCAGGTGGACTTGTCTTCAAGTTCGACTGCAGCGGCAAGCGCGAGCTTGTCGACCCACCGGCCCGTTTGGGGTACAGGGACCACCAAAAACAGTGGCAATGGATCTCTGCCTCGGCCGGGGCGTGCTGGACTGCATCCGGCGTGATCGTCTCGGGCGGACAGGGCAAGCTGTTTTTCGCAGACCCGACCTGTGCGCCCGAGGCGCCCTGGAGCAACGACGAGGCGCGAGCCGGCCTGGCTGGAAGTGTCACTAAGGGCCTGCACCTGCGCGACCTTCGCCAGCCCACGCCAGAGGAGGTGGCGCACGATGTGGCGATGATCAAGCTGCAGATGCGGGAAAGCAAGCGGCGTGAGATAGAGGCCAGAGGCAAGCAGAGCGTCCAACGACGGCCGAGCAAGCTCAGGCCGTGAGGTCGCGCAGAGCTGATGAAGTGTGTTGGTGTCCCACAATGAAGGAGACGCACACAACATTCCTGACTGTCGGGCAGTCAAGAATTCTAGTCGGCGTATTCTGCCCCCCCCCCTTGCAGATAGGCCGCGTGAGTTTTTCTGCAGATCCCTGGTAAGTCGAAGAAGAAGAAAAAGATGAAGTGCTCTGGCTTCCTGGCTTTCCTCGTACTGACGTCCTGCCTCTTCCTTTCTGCACATGCAGCTTCATCTGGTACTTCGGCTGCCAAAATTTAATCATTCGCCCTTGCCATTCAAACAAATCAAAAGGTTCTTAATGATTTCTCTCCCACCCCCATCTTTGTTGCCACAGAGGAAGGTGAGGTGGTGATGCGCGCGGCGGTCATGCCGAGCCTCGATGCACGTGACATGAAGAGCCTTGCTGCGCAGGCCAAACAAGACGATCTGTGGTCGCCCGCCTGGGTTGCAGCAACTGCACCGACGACGACTCGTGCGCGTGG
>NW_004457434.1:154766-159541 GCF_000313135.1 Acanthamoeba castellanii str. Neff
ATTTACCTGTCAGCTGCCCAGTCTGACTCATCCCCAACGCAACACGACGCACGACAACAGCCAAGGAAGGAGGAGAGGAGGCGAGAAGGTGAGGCCAGGCGCAACGCCATGTACGATAAGTATGGCACTCCAGGTACCGTCGCTTACATAACTCTCGCACACACGCGCACACACACCACCAGCACTCGCACGCGTCATCACACTTGTCGTAGTGCTGACGCTGGCCTTTCAACCGTGCAGAGGAGAGGGCTCGGATGCAACTGGACGAGTACAACAGAAAGTCCTACTACTCGCCCGTCACGGGCCAGAACAAGAGGAGCTCCATCTTCACCTCGAACTAGGTCCCCACAAGAGTCGTCGTTCCACGTTGAACGCCAACGACCCCATTAGTAGCATGGGCGGTGCCTTTATTATGTACACCAAACCAATTTTCTGCATTACACCACCATCTTTCATCTTCAGTAGCCCTGTCATGACTGGCTGACTGCTCTTCTTCGTGATTCTCATGAAGAGGGAAGTCACGCGGCGAAGAGTGCTAGTGGTTGTCGGATACGGCCATACTGCGCAGAAAGCACCGCTTCCCATCCGAACAGCGAAGTTAAGCTGCGCCAGGCGGTGTTAGTACTGGGGTGGGCGACCACCCGGGAATCCACCGTGCCGTATCCTCCTCCTCCTTTTGCTTCTTCACTCCTCTCACTACGTGGTCATGTCCCTCCTCCCGCGGCACCACCTTCAAGTTACATTTTCCTTTAACATTTCTTTGTGGTATGGGATTTTCTTTCCTTTCCATGCAAATCTGTGCCGGTTTTCTACTGGAGGCGGTCCACAGGTGACCTCCGACGCGTCCGGCGTCTCTATGGCATGCACGAGGGTGGCCCGCAACCTGCCCACCTCGTCCATCACTTCATCCAAACGCCCATTTGAGAACAGAGCCCTCTTCGCGCCTTGTTCTCTTTCCACACTTCAGCCTCAACAACAGGCCGTCATTGTAGCGACTCCCATCATCGGCACACCATTCAGGTACAGTTAGCCAGTCCTTCACCAAACCCTTGAAGTGTTATCCGCATCTCTGGCCACTCAGGTTTGCAAGGCCTTTTCCACAGAGCACCCCAACCCCAGCAAAACTACAAGTCAAGAAGAGATGGCAGCACACAGACACTCAGTGAAGCTGGTTGTCGTCGGCGACGGCGCAGTGGGCAAGACCTGCCTCCTCATAGGTACGTCCCCCCTCTCCGCGCTGATTCTCTTCCTTCTGCTCACTTCCCTGGTACCCTGTCCCCTCAGCATACTCCACCAACAAGGCGCCCACGGACTACGTCCCCACGGTACGTCACAACTAGAAGAAGCCGAAACGCAGGATCGTGTTGCACTGGCTGACGCCCACACACTTCAGGTCTTTGACAATTACATTGTAAACTTGTCCGCCGGCGATCACGAGATCGAGCTCAGTCTGTGGGTACATGCTGACCACCTTTATCACACGTTGTATTCACATGTTTGTAACAAGCAAATGTACCGCGGGGTTCAGGACACGGCTGGCCAGGAGGATTTTGACCGCATCCGGCCGCTCTCGTACGCTGGGACTGACGTGTTCTTGGTCTGCTTCTCTCTGGTGAGCCGGACCTCCATGCACAACGTGCCCTACAAATGGATCCCCGAGCTCAGACAGTACTGCCCCGACACGCCCATCGTGCTCGTGGGCACCAAGGTACCGCTAGAGAGCACTCTGCAATGTGACGTGGCTCAGGTACTAATCGTAGCATTTACGCTCCGCGCCACACCACAGGCCGATCTTCGAAGTGACCCAATGATTCTCGATCAGCTCAAGGCGATGGGGCAGGTGCGTACGCCCAGCCTTTGACCGAAAACAAGAGAGATCTAATGTAAAGTGACCCAACGCAACTCCATCAGACGCCAGTGGCCGGAGAAGAAGGGCTGGAGCTGGCTCGAAGCATCGGGGCGGTCAACTACGTGGAGTGCTCGGCGATCACGGGCGAGAACCTGAAGACCGTGTTCGACACGGCGGTGAAGGCCGTCCTACTGGGCACGGGCAGACAGACGAAGAAGAGCAAGAGGAGCGGACGCAAGGGCACGGTCGGCTCCCGCGTCAAGTCGCTCACCTCCGGACGGCGACACAGCGCCGCCGTCGACGGATCCGATAACCACCACAAGTGTGTGCTCATGTGAGCCTGCGAGACCAAAGTGTACAGCCAAAACTTGATCAACATACCGAGCATTCCGGGTTAAATTGTGGCCAATTAGCGCCAGCTTTTTCTTTGGTGCAATCGCCGGCAAGCGCAAGGCTTTCTTTGTTTGAAGATGGAGCAGCGGAGAAAGGAGACGTGCGTCTGGGGCCTTGTGGTGGTCCTCGCCTGCTTGGCCGTGGTCTCGGTGGTCGACGGCGCCATTCTGCCGGGAGGCGCGCGTACGCTGACCCCCCACGGCGCGGGAGATGCTTCAGCCACTCAATCTTTCGGGCTGCCGCCAGCGCCGGTCTACCGCACCCTCTACTTCGACCAGACGCTCGATCACTTCAACTTTGCGACCAAACCGGCCACCTACAAGCAGCGCTTCCTCATGGCCGACGACTACTGGCGCGGCTCCTACCCCGGAGGCTGCCCAGTACGCCCCCATTATTTTTGATTTAATTATTAATCAACAATAATACTAATCATAAATTGATTTCATATTGGCCCAAACAGGGTCCTATTTTCTTCTACACGGGCAACGAGTCGCCGGTGACGGACTACTACGCCGGAGCGGGCTTCTTCACGCAGGTGCTTGCGCCCAAGCACAACGCCCTGCTCGTCTTCGCCGGTACGGTCCACTCATAACCGCGCACGCGCACGCACACGCACATAATCACCGCACACGCACACCGCACACGCCAAATCACCGCACACAACCATCACCGCACACGCTCACTGAACACGGCGTATAGAGCACAGGTACTTCGGAGAGAGCATGCCGTTCGGGTCCAAGTCGTTCGATCCCGAGAAGATCAGCTACCTGTCGCCCGAGCAGGCGCTGGCCGACTACGCCGTGCTCATCACGCACCTCAAGGAGACCCTGCCGCACGCCAAGAACTGCCCCGTGTTCGCCTTCGGCGGCAGCTACGGCGGCATCCTGACGGCTTGGTTCCGATCCAAGTACCCCGACATCGTCATGGGCGGCCTCTCTGCCTCTGGTACGTAGGCTTCTTCTTGTGACGGCCAGCCATTGTGCTCATATCACTCAACATGCTTCCACTATTCGCGCACAGCACCGCTGGCGTTCTACGGCACTGGCATCAGCCCGTACGCGTTCACTGACAGCGCTTCGGACACGTTCGCCCAGGCGCGCCCTGGTAACTTTGCCTGTTTGTTGTTTTCTTTCTCGTCCATGGGCCTCACGTACTGTGCGCGCACTCTATGTCCGCGCCCGCAATCGCGCAGGCTGCGCGCCTCTGGTCTCGCGGGCCTTCGACGTGCTCCAGAAGCTCTCCGCCACGTCGGACGGCCGCGCGCGCTTCTCCGCGGCCTTCAAGCTCTGCAGCCCGCTCAACTCGCAGGCGGACGCCGAGGCCGTTATCAACTGGGTGGACAGCGGCCTGATCGGCATGGCCATGCTCGACTACCCCTTCGCCACCAACTACGGCATCTCGCTGCCCGGTACGTTTTCTCTTCGCTTGGCTCTGCTCGTTGCGACACTTCGTGTAGGGGCCGCCGTGTGCTCACGCCACTCGATCGCTGTCCACTGCAGGCTGGCCCGTGAACAGGACGTGCGACCGACTCTTGGAGAAGGCCACCAGCAACGACGACGATGTGCTGGCCGAGGCCTTCGCCTACGCCATCGGAGTGTTCTACAACAACACCGGCGCCCACACCTGCTACGACATCAACCGGTACGCACCCAGCAGCTCAGGAATTCCACCAATGCACGCACGCACCCTAGGGCCAATTAACACTTTTGTTCAGGGACGTGCCCGATTGGGGCAAGTGCTGCGGCTGGGACTACCTGCACTGTACCGAGGTGCGTATCCATAACTTCTCTAGCTTGCTGGTCTCGGCTCGTAACTCACCCGCTCGATTAGGTCTATATTCCGTCGGGCAGCTCTGGCATCTTCCCTCGGGCGGCGTACAACCTCACGTCCGACATCGCGCAATGCCAGCAGCAGTTCGGTGTCACCCTCCGTCCCAACTGGTGCGTACAGAAACACCATCTTCATTCATCATTCATCATTCGCCCTTTGTTGCCGGCGAATACGAGCTGACGTACATATGCAGGGCACGAATTCAATTCGGCGGCTTCAACCTCACCTCGTCGAGCAACATCATTTTCTCCAATGGCTTGCTGGGTACGTGCTGCCACATAGCAGAGAGGATGACATCATGCTGACATATGGGTACCTCAATGGCCGGTAGATCCCTGGCACACGAGCGGAGTGCTCCACTCCCTCTCCGACTCACTCGTAGCGATCGTTATTCCTGAGGTGCGTACCGCCGTGTGTTGTGGCCGAGTCGCTTTTGTTGACGACTGGTGCCCGATTGCAGGCGGCGCACCACCTCGACCTCTGGGCGCCTTCGCCCGAGGACCCGGTCTACGTGCAGCGCGCGAGAGAGCAGGAGGCCATGCTCATCGAGAAGTGGCTCAACGAGTACTGGGCCAAGCTTTGAGCAGCCACTTTGGTTTGTCCAACCTTGTTTATCGACGCAACCCCCATTCAAAACAAAAGGCCGGATAGAGAAAAAGGGAAAAGATGATAGCCGACCGTGGGGCTCGAACCCACGACCACA
>NW_004457434.1:159562-283466 GCF_000313135.1 Acanthamoeba castellanii str. Neff
CTGGTGCCCGATTGCAGGCGGCGCACCACCTCGACCTCTGGGCGCCTTCGCCCGAGGACCCGGTCTACGTGCAGCGCGCGAGAGAGCAGGAGGCCATGCTCATCGAGAAGTGGCTCAACGAGTACTGGGCCAAGCTTTGAGCAGCCACTTTGGTTTGTCCAACCTTGTTTATCGACGCGGCGCGGTGGTCGGCGATGGCGTGTTAGAAGGCGACGGCGTGTTCGACGGCGCCGGCGTATTAGAAGGCGACGGCGTGGCCGAGTTGGAGGGCGATGGCGTGTTGGAAGGTGACGGAGTGGTGGACGGCGACGGCGTATTCGAGGGCGACGGCGTGGCCGAGTTGGAGGGGGATGGCGTGGTAGAGGGCGACGGCGTGGTGGAAGGCGACCAACCCCCATTCAAAACAAAAGGCCGGATAGAGAAAAAGGGGAAAAGATGATAGCCGACCGTGGGGCTCGAACCCACGACCACAAGATTAAGAGTCTTGCGCTCTACCGACTGAGCTAGGACGGCTTCGCGTGCATACTGCCCTCGCAGTTGTTGTTTGGGTTGTGAGATGCCCAGAAGAATCAAAAAGAGATCAAACCTCCAGGTCGATCGATCGAGAGTGAAGAAGCAAAGGATGAGTGAGAGGGGGTGTGCCTGCAAATGCCAAAAGGATACGGCACGGTGGATTCCCGGGTGGTCGCCCACCCCAGTACTAACACCGCCTGGCGCAGCTTAACTTCGCTGTTCGGATGGGAAGCGGTGCTTTCTGCGCAGTATGGCCGTATCCGTCTGTTATCACGTTGTTCGCCCACGGGTTTCACAGTCCTTAGCTCTCGAGAGGGGCACGATACTTGCCAAAGCAGAATCAATGTTATGAGGCAAAGCTGGATTCCGACTCGTTCGCCTTTATTTTACATGAGGGGCAATCGCCCGCTACAGCTCCTCCGAAGAGATGCCACCGTCCACGGCTTGGTAGTGCACTGTGATTCGCTGCTTCCTGACCCACACGGCCAGGCCGACGGCCGCTGCACCGATCAGGCCGATAGCAGCCAGCACGCCCAGGACGATCCCCACCGTCGTGCCCGCGTCACCGTCATCACCGCCGCCCTTGTGAGGTGGGAAGGGTGTGGGCTCTTCCGCGCGGCAGCCGTTGAGCCCGAGGGTGAATACGCGCTCATCGGGCTGGTTGTGTACGACCCAGCTGCCAGGGCGGGCCGCGACTGCCAACCCGCGTAGGACGGCCAGGGGCAGCTCTGGGTCTTGCACGGCGGGGGTATTGCACAGCCAGCCCATACTCCCGGGCAGCATTGCCACCAGCCAGTAGTGGCCCGGTGTGAGCAGAATGCCCCCGGGCCGTGTTGTGTTGAACGTCCGCCGCTCCCTCTCGCCATACGGAACCGACGCCACATGGAAAGTAGCGTTGGTCAGCGCCGGCCCGGGGCCTGGGTTGGAGGCTTGGTCGCTGTGGATCGCCAGGGACTCGAGTACCGAACCGTTACCTGCGTCGGCGACGTCCTTAGAAGAAAGCGCATAAAAACATCGGGGCAACAAAGAACGAAGACGAAGGCGTGAGGTCGGGGTACGGATTGTCCAGAAGTGGGAAGTGAAGGACGTGACGCGGCTGGTCTTCTTGACGTGAAAGCTCTGCGCCAGGCCGCTCGCGATGTAGACTTCGCTCCGCCCTTCAGGAAAATTCGCCGCCAGCGGACCGCCACAGCCCTCTTCGCCAGCCGCCGAGGAGACCAACACACAGCACCACAACACCAACACCAACACCGCCCTGTCCATCTTATTAGGTGTGTTGTGCTTCGCCGTTGTGACCGCGGTTTGTATTGACACCGAAGTTACAATGTGAAAATTGTTTACATTCCTCCCCTTGTTCCAAGCTGTCCAGGTCCATGCTCTCTTGGTCGGGCGAAAAGTTGGGCTTTGTGGGGCGAAAAGGTAAGCCAACAGCACCTCACTGCGAGCGGCGGGGGATTTCTTAAGGTGGTCGAACGAGTTCGAACCGCCGACAACGGAGCAAGACCGTAGGTTGCTGACGTGGCGGGCTGAACTAGCCCCGTGACGTGGCAGTACGAGTTCGAACAGACAATAATTCGATTTATTGTTCAAACCAACAATCCATTTGTTTGCTGAACGCCAAAAAGTGCTTCTGGGCCTCACCACAAACGAGCTCGTGAAGGCGCAACTGTACAAGGCGCAGGACAACATCCGCAACGTGACCGTCACCGACGGCGAGGCAGAGCCGCAGGGCGGCAGGAGCACCAAGTCCACCGGTCTTTCGCTCTACTTTGAGCTGCCCAATGCCGACCGGAAGGCGCCTGCCGCTGGTGAGGAGGGCGCCGCCCAGCAGGGTCCTCCCCGAGGGCTTCCTGCTCAACCTCATTGACTCGCCGGGCCATGTCGACTTCTCTTCGGAGGTGACCGCTGCGCTGTGTGTGGCTGACGGAGCGCTGGTGGTGGTCGACTGTGTGGAGGGCGTGTGCGTCCCAACCGACAACGTGCTTCAGGACCGGCCAGACGGTCCGCATTCTCGGCCCGGAGTACATAACATACCCGGCCAGAAGGTGTGCCGCACCTCTCCCCCGCCACAGCCCCTGCCCCCTCGGTTCTGAGGTCACTCTTTCTTGCGTGTGACGTTGTACGGTCGGATCTGTATGTGAAGACCATCCAGAAGGTGTGCATCGCCATGGGCAGCTACTTCGATAGCATGGGCAGCGTGCCTGCCGGTAACACGGTGGGCCTGGTCGGTCTCGATCAGTTCCTTATTAAGTCCGGCACCTGTGCGTCCAGTGCTCCATCGATGAGGCCACGGGCGAGATAATCGTGGCTTCGGCGGGCGAGCTCCACCTGTATGCCGTGCTCGCCGAGCTGGCCGACCTGTCGCGAGTGGAATTCCACCCGTCAGACCTGATGACCTCGTTCAGGGAGACCGTCACCGAGCGGACGCCCGAGGTGTGTCTCGCCAAGTTGTGGGTATCGGCCGACCCCTTCCCCGAGGGCCTGGCCGACGCCGTCAAGAGCGGCACCAACATTCGCGCTCGGGCCTCGGTGCTTGGGAGAGAGCTGGCCTACCGCTTCGGCTGGGACCTGCTGGAGTCGCGCAAGATCTGGTGCTGGGGCCGGAGATGACCGGACACAACGCGCTCTTCGACGCGACCTGGGCATTCCGTCGGTGAGCGAGATCTAGGACTCGTTCGTGAGCGCCTTCCGATGGGCCACGCGCGAAGGAGCCCTGTGCGGCGAGGTCATGCGCAGTGCGCGCTTCAACCTCGCCGACGTCCCGCTCCACGCCGACGCCATCCACCGTGACGCCGGCCAGATCATCCCCACTGCGCGCCGCGTGCTCCACGCTGCGCAGCTCTCCGCTCGCCCGAGGTTCAGGGCTCATGAGCCTAGTGCGTGTTCGACCATGGCAGGCCATGAGCGGCGATCCGCTCGACCCCAACAGCACGGTCGGTGAGGCCGTGCTCGGTGTGCGCAAGCGCAAGGGTATCGAGGCCGAGCTCCCCACCGCGGCCTTCATGGACACGCTCTCTTCCCCCCTTCTCTTTCCTTCTCAATCCCAGCTCTATCGATCGCGGCTGAGGAGATGGTTGCCTCCGCAGACCACCCCACGGCTCGCCAGACAGAGGAACGCGAAAGTGCTTCGCAAGTGCTCTGTTGGAGGGTCTTCCAAACACATCAACTCCTCACCGCGCACACGTGTACCTGGTTTGCGGAATGGAGTGTGTTTCTCGTTGAGTTCCTTTTGGTGGTTGGCTGTAAACGCCCCACACCACGGCGTGACCACGCCACAACAAAGAAAATAATCAACACAGCGAGAGCAGCAAACGCAGCAGACAATGAGCAGTTTGAGTAGCATGTTCAACTACACAGAAATGGCGTCCATCTTTTGGATGCTGGCCATCGTCGCATTCGTGGGTGGATCCATCTTCTGTGTCGCAGCCTCCCTCGCCGACCACGAGAGTCGCGCCGCCGGTGGCAAGCTGCGTGCATCTTCCACCAGAGAAACTCAGCGCATGCTATAAATGTAAAAAATGATAAAAGATATGAGAATAAAGATTTCTGTGGGAAGAACTGTATTTAAGAACAGACAGGGTGAAGGCTTCTCGTTTACGAGCTCTCCTCGGTCCTGAGCCTGGCGCTGGCGTTGGTCACCTTGACGTTCAGCTGGGCGGCCCTCTCGATGATCTCCCTCCTCTTCTTGGAGGAGACGTTGTGGGCGATCTCGGCGGCGTACTTGCGGTTGTGCATCAGGAGGAGCTCGAGGTCGTTCACGTTGTAGACGCGGAAACGGTGGAAGCCGTTGGGCAGCATGTGCCTGGTCTTCTTGTTCGATCCGTAACCGATCTTGGGCATGATGAGGGAACCCTTGAACTTCCTCCTCACCCTGTTGTCAATACCGCGGGGCTTCCTCCATGAGGTCTGCAGGATGACGGTGATAAAGAATAGAATAAGGTAAGCATTGATGAATTGGTGTGAATTAAAAAAAAAGATGCTGTGGCAAAAGGATGGCAGCACTTACCTTGACGCGGAGGAAAAGATCGGACTGGAAGCGGGCGATCTTCTTGGTGCGCTTCTTCACAATGCGCTTCTTGATGAGGGGCTGAGTCATTCTGTAAATGTCAAGCGGATCACAGGGTAAGCATCACAGCGAAGGTGCTCTCAGCCTGTTCACCAGGGGAAGGCGTGTGGGCCTCAAAGATCGTTGGATGGGGGCCGAACCTGGGCTACCCTACGCTGCTGCGACGGACGATGCGAGATGGAGAGGGAGAAAAAGAGAGAAGGGTTGGAAATCCCGGAAAATACGGCTTTTGTCCTGTGGCTTGAATGCCTGGATAAAACCGGCTTCTTCCGGAAGAAATCAGCCTTTTTCCTTGCAATAAACAAAAAAAATCCCAGAGGAGATTTTGGATCAGAGTGCGCATCAGCGGCTGAAGTGGAAGATGGCGACGCTGGCAGCCAACATCCCTCCCGAAAAGCGAAGTGCGTAGAACAGGCAAACAATTGCATTCATTTTCGCCCCCCCCCAAGCTCTTCTCTCAATTTTCGGTCATTGACAACATTCCTCGCCTCTCCAGCTGTCATTGACAAGACTGCCGATTTCGTGGCACGAAATGGTCCCGCGTTCGAGCACAAGATCCTGTCGAACGAGAAACAGAGCGCGACGTTCAGCTTCCTTCTTCCACAGATCCCTTCCATGCCTACTACAAGCGTCGCATTCAAGAACTGAAAGGCCTTCTTCCCGGCCAAGACGGCGCAGAGGTACCCCCCCAACAAATCATCAACTTTATGCTTCTCTCTCCCTAAGCCCTAATCACAATTCGTTCTTCGATGGGCGTTTCGTTTGCCCTCTGCCGCAGGCTGCCTCCATATCGGCCTTGCCGACCAAGAAGACCGTGGCGGAGAAGGAGGCGAAGCCGGCAAAACCGCTCAAGGCGCCCGAGCCCGAGGAGTGGATCATCGACATACCCGAGCTGCTCACCGCACTCGACCTGTACGCTCGCCTCTCTCTCTCTCTCTCTCTCTCTCACTCTCACTCGCCACAGCGCCCGCCCGGCGGTGCCTCTCTTCCTTTAATTCTCACAAATGTGATCGTGATCGCGTGACGCGTTGTCGTCGTGTGCGCGTGTGTGCAGGGAGGTGATCAAGCTCGCGGCGCAGTTCGTGGCCCGTAACGGCAAGCACTTCTACCTGGGCCTGCTCAACAGGGAGCAGCGCAATCCGCAGTTCGACTTCCTCAAGCCACAGCACTACCTCCACAGGTTCTTCAACACGCTGGTCGACGCCTACACCAAGGTGCTCATGCCGCCGCACGACCTCAACACCAAGCTCGATGCGCTCCTCGACAAGCACAAGATCTACGAGGGCCTGCTCGACCGAGTCGACTGGGAGAAGCACCAGCAGCGACTCAAGGACGAAGAGAACGAAGAAGAGAAGGAGAGGATGGAGCGGGCGCTCATCGACTGGCACGACTTTGTGGTGGTGGAGACCATCGTGTTCGACGATGATGAAATGAAGCCGCCGGCCGCTCGCGCAGGCGCGGCGCAGGCCGGTGGTGCCGAGCGAGCGGCCGTCAAGCACGAGAAGCAGGACGCGGGCGATGACATGGACATGGACGTGGAGATGGAGATGGACCTCGATGACCAGGAGATCCGAATCGTGAAGGGCGAAGCGCCGAGGCCGACGCCCAGCGTGGGCACCTCCGAGGCGCTCAAGTACTCGATCTGTCCGAAGTGCGGCGAGAAGATCCCGCTCGAGGACATGGAGGAGCACATGCGGATCGAGCTGCTCGACCCCATCGCGCGTCAGAAGAAGCTCGAGCAGATGAAGCGCCGCCGCGAGAGCTCGCTGGCCGAGGGCGACGAGATCAGCAAGAACCTGCGCAACCTGAGCGCGCTCCGTCCGGACATCTTTGACGAAGAGGAGGAGGCGCGCAAGGCCGAAGAGAACCGCCGGCAACAGCCCAAGATCATCTGGGACGGTCACACGGGCTCGATCGCCGCCACGGCTTCGGCGGTGATGGCCGGCATGACGCCCGAGGAGAAGGCCAAGGCCATTGCCAAGGCCGAAGCCGACCGCGGCCCCAAGATCGGCCCGGCCATTTCGACCACCCAGCCGGCTGCCCCTGGCCCCGCCCCCGGCCAGCAGCCGCCCGGGCCTCCCGGCCAGCCGCTCCTGCCCAGCCCCGGCCAGCTCCCGCCCGGCGCGGGCGCACCCGGCCAACCGCCACGCCCCCTCGGAATGCCCGGCATGCCTCCTGGGATGCCGCCCATGGGTACGCCCCACTCTCTCTTCCTCAACACCTTCAACGTCTTGCTCGTCGCCGTCTTCTTCGCTCACCTTATCTCCCCCCCCCCTTTGCGCCATCACGAAGGAATGCCGCCGGGTATGCCGCCTGGCATGATGCCCTACGGGATGCCCGGAATGCCTCCCATGCCCGGTATGGCCCCGCCCGGCATGCCGCCCCACATGCAGGGAATGCCGCCGTTTGGCATGCCGCCTCCGGGCTACGGCGTTCCCGCGCCCGGACAGGTACGTCGCCGCGCGCCTGCGTTTGATGCGTTCTTGTCTTCTTCGAATGCGCGTTTGAAGTACGTTGCTGACGCGGCGGTGACGCGTAAATACGCGAATAATAGGAGGAAGAGGAGCCGTCGCTCAAGAAGCAGAAGACCGGACCCAGCCTCGTGCCCGAGGAGGAGTTCATCGCGAGCCACCCTGGCCCGGTGACGATCAAGGTGACGGTGCCTCCGGCCTCCGAAAAGGGCGCGCAGCCAGAGTGGAACTTCGACGGCCAGACGCTCGAGTTCAGCATGGACCCCAAGTACGTTTCCTCCTCTGAAGTTCAGCTAAACGCTCGGATGCGACTTACTCGGTTCTTCTCACGCGTGCACTGAACGTTCAGGCAAACGATTACGGACCTCAAGAACTTGGTGCGGGACCAGCTCGGCGGGATGCCCCCGGCCAAACAGAAGTTGGAGTCGGTCGGTCTGGGCTTCTTGAAGGACAACCTCTCGCTCGCGGCGTACAACATGGACAGCAACACCGTGATCGCGCTGGGCGTGAAGACGAGAGGAAGGGGAGGCAAGAAGTAGAGGAGAATCCTGTGGTATTGACTCTTCTCGACTCGGCGTCCGAGACACTTCATAAAGTCGCCTACTGCTCTGGCCTTGTGCGGTGCCTGGGTGCACTCACGAACCTGCGGCTCTTCGAGGCCTCGCTCGCGGAGGGGCTTGTGGGAGCGCTTGTAGGAGCTGGGGTCTTGCTGCCTGCAACCAGGCAGCGAGTAAGCATGTGCCACAACGATAACGACTTTGCTACCGGACGTACCGGGCGCAGGATTGCAGGAGGCGTAGATGAGCCGCAACGGAAGGAACGGAAGGTATAATACCACCAGCCCGAACCAGACGAGTGCAGTAAGTACACGAGTACCCAGGGTCGTTGCTGCTTCGGACACGAAGTCCAAGCGCCTGACGACAGGTGAGTCGGGCTCGGGCGCCCTCATCGTTTGGCGCAGCTTCAGGAACAGCTTAGGCGAGTCCCTCGGGGAGAAAGCGAAAACCTCGACGCTTGAGGCGAAGCTAAGGCTCTTCCTCTTGCGCGAGAGCGACCTTGGGTCCATGGGGCTTGGCGAGAAGAGCGAGGAGCGGCGACAGATGGGCGTCGACAGCAACTGATGATCGTTGCGGGGCTCGGCAGCGGGGGAGGGCAGGCGCTCTGCGTTCTCCGTAGCTTGGAGAGTAAGGGCAGTCTTTCTCAGATCGGGCTGAGGCTTCCTGCACACACTTAAGGGAGAGGAAGCGGGTTTCCTCTCCCCGACCTCGAAAACCGACGAGCGTATCAGAGAAAGCCGATTCCTACGATCGATAGCTCGAGAAGGGTAGAGTTGGAGTTCGCACCTTCTTGCCGCGTGGGTGCAGCTCCTCATACCGGACACCGGGGGTATCAGGAGGATCATCGTACCTCGGCTCGTTTTGGCGCTGCCTGCGTTGTGTAGAGGATAATGGGAGTTGAAGTTGAAGCCGCTACGCCGTAGCGAAGAATCAGAGCATACCTCTTATGTTCACGTTCTTCATCAAGCCTCCGCGGCGGGCAGCGACGTCCCTGACGGCTCTTGCCCATCTTCTTCATGTTCGCTTGTCTCTCTGGCGTGGCTTGCTTGCTTGCTGCGAAGTTTTGTGTACAAACACAAAAAGGCGCCAAGCCGCTTTGCCGGCATTTCCACTGAGGCGGGGGGGGGCGTGCCGGCATTTACCTGCTTTGATGCCCTTCGGTTGAGCCCACTTCTTACGCCCCTCTTCTTGATGTCAAGCTGAGGGTCACAGGCGACACAGCTTGAAGAGGAGACGTGCCGTGAGAGAGAGATTTATTCGCAGTTGTTGAAGGGAAAGGGGATAACGACATGCGTGACGTGCCGCAAGGCTCTCTAGTTGATGGTGACGTCGATGTTCTTGGGCTCGAGAGGCTCCATGACGATGGTCTCTCCAGCTTCGGTCCTGGATTGCCTCTGGGCCTCCTCTCGCTCGGCGTCCTCTTCCTCGTCGTCCAGCTTGAGGTAGGGGTTGTCCGCGACGGGTCTGAACTTGTAGCTGTACAGACTCGAATGGTAAGCTTCCGAAACACGTAGAAGAAGCAAGCGAACAGGGAAGAGGTGGGTTGTGTGTACCCAGTGAGGCCCCAGAAGATGAGGGTGGCGAGCTCGGTGAAGAACTCTCCCAGCCAGACATACTGGTAGTGGAGGGTAGCATCGAGCAAGAAAACGATGATGCGGGTGAAGTAAATGTAGGTCACCACCAGCAGGTAGAACTCCCTGAAGAGCTTCAGCTTCTCCATGTTCCTCTTGGCTGCAGCAGAGCGCCCGTAATGTGTTAGAAGCGGCTCGCGAGCAGGGCCATGACGTGCAAACGAATACAACTGAGTTGAAGCGAGGTGGTTACCTTTGCCATCGATCGCGGCAGCATCGCGCAAGTGCTTGATGGACCAGATGATGGGCACGAGGATGGCACCGCAGCAGATGATGTCCACGAGACGCAACACCTCTTTCTAGAGTTGCCAAGAGGCACGGTGCAGGTTAGAAAGAGAGCTAGAGTGTACACCAAGTCGAGGAAAAGGAATGCATACCCAGGTGAACCATCCCTGGGAACCGGGGGCAGTCTCCTCGAGGACGATGATCGCGATGTTGGCCAGGATCTGCAGGGGGATCACTACCAAGAAGATATTCTTGTCCTTCTCCCCAAGGAAGGGCTTGATGAAGGCCCAACCGGTTCCGATCAGCGCGATCACCACGAACATCATGGTGCCCTTAAGACTGTAGTTCAGGAGACGAAAAAGTAAGTGCGTTGTTGAACACGAAAGAGGAGCGAGTCTAGCTCGAGCTGTCCTACGCACCCAGAGAAAATGTAGTAGGCGATGACCCAACCGCCGGGGTGGCCCGTCGTCTTCTTGTAGTGGAACTCGATCTAGACCGAGATTGGCATTGTGGCGCAGCCGTGTCAGCACATCGAGCAAAAGAACAACAGATAGATCGACGTGCGGAAGAGATCGGGGTATGCATACCGCTTCGAACAGCAGAGTGAGCAGCTTAAGGAGAATGATACCGGTGACCAGGTGGTGGATGCGGAAGATCCGCTTACTGAAGCGAGTGGCGTGTTAGCAATGACTCGACGGATGCAGCGAGAGACGGTGCACAGCCAAGCAGGCCAACGAGAGAGCAAAAGGAGGGGCAGCCTACCCCTGACCACGCATGAAGTGGAAGAGCCACACGCCCAGAATGACAGTCCAGACGACGAAGAGCATAGCGTAAAGTGTGGGCAGCGCGGTGAGACCGGCCGACAGATAGTTGGGGCCGGGGTTGTAGTTCGTCAACGTGAGCTGGAGCGGAACACGAACGAAGGGTGAGTAACGAACGGGCAGAGCAAACGAGGTTGTGGAAAATGAGGAACGACGCGTACGTCGAAGGAGACATAGGTCCCAGGCTGGCAGTTGAGGAAAACGACGGTGTAGAAGCCTTCGGGGCGAGTCTTGTCGATGGTGATAACCTTCGACTGCTTCTCGTTCTCCTTGCTCCTAAACTCATTCAAATGAGGATGTAAAGAAGGATTTTCGCCCATTCCCGCAACAAAAACGGGGAGCACGTACGGTTTGGTCACCTTCACAGCGATAGTGTCGCCCCTTTCAGGTTCATCAAGGAGGCTCACGCATTTGCTAGCATCCGTTTCTTCGATGAAGGATCCGCTGTCAGTCTCAATGTGCTTGATGATGAAGCCCGCGCTAAGATCGTCCCAAAGACTGCCCTTGTCATCCACCACCTGCAGCCACGGGGCGTGAGAGGCAATTCTCCTTTTGCAAAACTTTTGCACTCGACAAGCTGCCTACCTTGAAGTTTTCGATCGCCATCTCCATCACACCGCCCGTGAAGAAGCCAAATGTTTCGATTCGGAATGCGAGACGTCGATCATTCTTGATCGAGAGCTTGTGAATGAGGCCATTCGCTGTGGGCGCCAGGAACGCGACCAAACAGAAGATTAGGAAGCACCCCATAAGGGTCTGCCTCCGATCGCGCATCATCCTCTCCTCCTTCACTTTACCACGCGTTTGCCTTTTAGGCAGAGAGAACACCATTTTTGCAGACGTGGCGCCATCAAAGCTGCAGGATCTGTGCACGTTGGGCGCCACAAAAACAGCGTTCCACTTTCCTGCGGCTGGACGAGACGTCAGGAACCAAACCTGAGCGGCATGGATGGCCACACGACAGGCTGCTTGAGATCGCAAGCGCGGTTGTAGATGGTGGTCAACATTCCCTCGAGCTCCTCGACCTTGTCCAAGCCCTTGGTGCCAAACAGACGCGCGCGTTCGAGCCGTTCATCAGACGCACCGCCGGCCTCACCTCTCGCTGCGGACACATACACGCAGATGAGGCTAGCGTCCAAAGCCTTTTGCAGGTGGGCAAGACATATGCCATACCTAAAGTACTCAGCGTGACGAAGGCTCCTGTCTTGCGGGCATAGCGCGCCTTCTTTGCCTCCTCACGAGCTCTAGCCTGCTCCTTGCGTCGCTGCACAGACATGGTCAAATCAGCGAATGTGTGGACATAAGGTGGATACATTTTGGTGGGCTTGAGGGCGGGCAGGTCTGCGGTCGTACCCTGTTCTTCTCCTTTCTTCGTCTTTCATCACTGCGAGCGAACAGTGCGATCGCCTCTTCTGACAGGACATAGAAAGGCGTCCTCTCTTCCCCTTCGTCCACTTGCGCTTCTTCTTGCTCCATCAGCACACCGCCATTATCCATCTCGCCTTCGTCCTCAGCCATCGCTTCTTCTCGCTCGTTCTCTTCCTCTTCCTCTTCCTCATCATCATTCTCCTCTTTCGGGTCGGGCTGGTAATACCCGTACGGTGCAGGAGGGAACGGGTGGGGATGTGGAGGATAGGGGGCGTAGAGATACGGAGCAGGAGAACAACACGGTGGTGGGGCAGCGCAGTAGCAGGGCGCTGCATAGTGGTAGGGCGCAGAGTAGGCGCCAGGGAGGGACGAAGGAAAAGGGTGCCATTGAGCGGGAAGCGCTGGCGGCCAATACGGACCTGCCGCCCCCCTCGCCGCCAGAGGAGGTGTTTGCTCCATCTTTCTTCGCCTCTGCCGCGAGAAAAGTTTGGTAAAAACGCAAACAAATAACGGCTGCATTCCTTGCGTTCTATCAATCAAATTTCGAGTGAGAACCCTTCTCGGGACGGGAAAGTGGGGAGGAAATTCAAATTGTGTGATTTATGTCTGCCCCACAAGAATAAGTGAACTGGTCGAGCGGCTTGTTGCGTCATAGCTCCACCCAACGCCTGTCCACACGCCACTCCACCTTCAACCCCCCCCCCCAAGTGGCCCTCGAGCAGGCGAAACTCGGAGAGGGCGTAGTCCACCAGCACGAGGTGATGACGGGCTTGTGGGATGTTGTGGCGGCCGGCCGGTTGCGGGAGACGGCCTCGCTCCTGCAGCGTGGGGGCGAGCAGGACACGAAGCGGGAACTGCACCGGATGGACATGAACGGGGACAACCTCCTCATCCTGGCCGTGCGCTCGAGCAATCCGGACCTCGTCCAGCTGCTGCTCGACAACGGCAGCCAGCCGGACATGCGCAGCCGCAAGACAGGCTGTAGTGCCCTGCACGAAGCCGTCCGTCTTCCGCCAGGAATCGACACCATGCGCACACTCGACCTTCTCGTTGAGCGTGGCGCCTACGTCAACCTCCGCGACAAGGCAGTACGTGTCTCTCCATGTTGTAGGGCAGATCGCCCACCTGCTTTCTTCATGAAAGGTATAACCTCCATGTTTTGCTCCCCCTAGGGTCAGACACCGCTACACATGGCCACCGAGCTGGCGTTCGAGGACGCGATCGACTACCTACTGTCGGTGGGCGGCAACCCTACGCTCAAGGACAAGAAGGGCCGCAAGCCGGTGGGCATCGCCAAGGCCAACACCGATTCGCACATCTTCGAGACCTTCTTCAACCTCGATTTCAAGAAGCACCAGGAGCGCAAGCAGAAGGGCAAGCGGAAGGGCGGCGTGAGGAAGAAGAAGGACCCCAACCAGCGCGTGTTCAAGGCCATCCTGCTCAACCGGCTGAAGGACCTGGAGAACACGTTGAAGGTCGGCGAGAAGAGCGGAGTGCGGGTGAACTGCACCAGCCACAGAGGTCACAGTCCGCTCTACTTGGGTGCGCTTCCGCTTCTCACCACACTTGCGATCAGTCGTGCTTAGGAACGACATCTCACCATCATTCATGTCACCGTGGCATCACTGCAGCCAGCAAGCTGGGCCATTTGGAGGCGTTGAAGCTGTTGATCAAGTACGGCGCCAAACCCAACATCATGAACACGAGTGGAACGACTGCTCTACATGCCGCTGCCGAAGGAGGGCACGACGCTGTAATCGAGGTACGTAGGAACAGGACTCCTCATCTACGGCGAAGCCAGACCCGAGTTCCCTAACCACCATCATCTTACCATGTTGTTATTGTTGGTGTGGTGATGCGGCGCTAGGTGTTGCTCGAGCACGGAGCGCCGATCGATGTGCGGGATAACGACAAAAAGACGCCGCTGGATCTCGCCTTTCAGAAGGGCAAGGGGTCCACCACGCGCTTGCTGTTGAATCTGATTCTCAGTCGAGGCCAGACCTTCTCCCAGAAGCGGTACTCTCGCTCTCTCACTTCTTCTGATGTCGGCGGGAGGATCCACTCACCACAAACCGTTCTCGCTCGGTGGGCAGATGGGACTGGATGTTTCGGAAGGCAACTAAGAGCGGGCAAGTGGACCTGATGCAGCTGGTGGTATGCGCCCTCTCATCCTATTCAAATGCACTACTGTGGGTTCTCCTAGCTCACATCGCCGCATCACATCACCAGATGAAGTGCTCAAAATCGCTGAACGTCAACACCCAAACATTGACCGGGTGGACGCCCTTGCATATCGCGGTGAGGAATGGCCAGGTGCGTGGCAGCTGTTACTTCGCATATAGGACTCTGGAACGCGCGCTACTAACCTCACGCCGTGTTCCTATAATAATAGGTCGATGCAGTTGCGTTCCTGTTGTCGCAAAGAGGAATCAAGACGAACCTGGGCACGGAGGCGAACTGGACGCCTCTACATGTTGCCTGCGAATACTCCAACGCCGACAAGAAGATGAAGCTCATGTCGCTCCTGCTCTCGCAGAAGGGGACCAACCCCAACATACAGAACACTGCAGGTACCCACACACCCGTTCTTCAACTCAAGCTTGCCTCACTTTGCCGTAGTCCCGATGTCGCTGACCCTGGTCTTGGTATTGATGTTGGTTGCATCCAACTCGTCTCCAGGCTTTACACCTCTGCACATGTGTGCCAAGAAGCACGATCTGGAAGGGGTCAGGTTGCTGCTGGAGTACAATGCCAATCCCGACATCAAGGACAACAAGGGCTGGACTCCGCTCTCGATTGCCTACAGCGAAAAGCAGCAGAAGGCGAAGCTGAGCAGCGACGCCGAGGGCGAGGTTGAGGTGGAGAGCGAGCAGATGGACGACGAGGAGGAAGTGATGCACTGCCTGATCGAGGCCGGTGCCAATCCCAACCAACTGTCGTTCACCTCTCGCACGTCGCCTCTCTTCGAGGCCTGCCGGGTGGGCATGGAGCGGCGAGCAGAGGTTCTCATCGGTACAATACGCCCCCCCGCCACTTGCCCTCACACGAGTGTCAACCCACTCACGCGCGATTTCTTCTCCTTCTTCTGGGCAGAGCACGGGGCCGATGTCAACTTTGTGATGCCGGCGCGCAAGGTGAAGAGGCAGAAGAGGGTGAGACGAGCCGCGATGACGCGGATGCTGCTGATGTGGAGCCTCATCCCGCTGAAGGTGCGGAGGAGATGAGCCAGGCCTGGTCCGTGCTCAGCCTGTCGGTGCTCAAGGAGCGATCGCCTCGCATCATCTCCCTCCTTGTGGAGAAGGGCGCAGACGTCAACTTCACCAACGCCAAGGGCTACACTCCGCTCCACACCGGTTCGTCTCCCCCCGGCATTCCTATTATTGTGTTCATTTTATTTATTTAATCTATGGTCGTCTTCTCGTCGTTGCAGCGGTCACGTTGGCCAACTACGAGGTGGTCAAAATCCTGCTCGACGCCGGGGCCGATCCCAACATCTGCAACGCCGACGGCACATCGCCCCTCGCCACGGCCTTTTGCGTGGCATTTGCCGACAAGGCGGAGGTCAGCACGGTGTCGGTGGCCCAGGAGGGTCTCGGCCAGAGCCAGAGCCCCGCCGCCTCGGTCACCCGCCGCCGCCAAGCGGAGAAGATCATCGAGGAGCTGTTCAGGAGAGGCGCTCGCACCGAAGCCGGCTCGGGGCAAAGCTACCTCAAGCTGCTCAAGACTGCGCTCTACGGCAACAGCACGTCCATTCTGGCTTCGCTTCTCGCACCGCGCGCCGACGCGGACGACGCGCCGCTGGTGGCGATGGAGGCGCTCGTGAGCGACTCCTCCGAGCTGCTGAACTACCTGCTCAACATGCGGAAGCGGAAGAACACGCAGCTGGACCACCTCAAGCAGCTGCTGACCCTCTTTATCGACGGCCGACAGAGCGGCGGCGGTGCCGAACTCGAGGACCCTGGGGTGGGCGCCAATCTGACGATCGCCTGCCGGCTCGACGTCAACATGACCAGGGCCGGGCGCACACCGGTGCACGATCTGGTCCTGGCGTCGGTGTTCGCAGTGGCCAACGCCAGCAAGGCAGCCGGTGCCTTGCCGCACGCATCGCTCGCGTTCGAGCGCGAACTGATCGACTTCCTCGTCGCGAAGGGCGCACAGATCAATCAGCCCGACCAGAACACCGGCTTCACGCCCCTCGTCAGCGCAGGTACACGTTGGCTTCTTGTTTTCTCGTCATGCTATTCAGCACTGCTCACCGCCCATGCTACGGCGCATCTCAGTGTTGGCCCTCAGTCTGCTGAAGGGAAACACCGACTTCTGTTGTCGGGACCAAGTCTTGAGTCTGATCGACCACCTGCTCTCCCTCGGGGCGGTGCCCTCGCTCACCATAGTCGACAAGGTTCGTCCCCTCGACACGCTTACGCCTAGCCCGCCGCACCCACCAATTCAATTCCTCTCAACAACGACACAACAGCGCGAGCGTACGTGGCTTCATCACGCGGCTCAGGCCGGCGACGCACGCAATCTAGAAACGCTACTGGCCTTGGCCGCCAAGTACGTCGGCGACGCGGGGGTCCAGGGCCTCATCGCTGCACCCGACTCCAAGGGCAGGTCTGCCCTACACCTGGCCTTGATCGCCGGCCACCTCCCGACCGTCACTTGCCTGCTCCAGGTACCCCTCTCTCCCATCCCTCAATGAGCATAGACCAGTCCCAATACTCAACTCAACTCAACCCAACCAGCACGGCGCCGACGCGAGCGCGTGCGACGGCAAGGGGTGGTCGCCACTGCAGATGGCCTACATGAACAAGGACAGCACGGAGGAGCAGCTATGGTCGATCATGACAGAGCTGGTCGCCCACGGTGCCGATGTGAACGACCGCACCAGCAAGCACACCATCCTCGACCTGGCCGTGGGCAACGGCCGGTGGGCGTTGGCCGAGAAGCTCAGTGCCATGGGTGCCACTCTGTCCCAGGGCTCTGCCCTCCGTACGACTCCTTCTCTCCCTCTCTATCTCATGCGGGGCGATCGTGCTGACCACTGAAGTGGCGCAATGCAGTGGGCCAAAAGAACAGCCGGCAGCGATGGCCGCTCCTCCACTCGGTGGCTAAGGGCGGTAACTGTGAGATCGCGAAGCAGATCCTTGACGCCAAAAGTGTTGACATCAACGACATGGACCCGCATATGGTGCGTTTCTTCTTCTTCTTCTTCCGCTGCTCTTGGCTTTGTCTAGATGGAAGGCCTTCGCACTAACCGAGAATGTCATGCGTTGCGCGATGTCGCTGAGCACAGTGGACGGCGGTCCATATCGCGGTGCTTCACGGTGACGTGAACATGACGCGGCTCCTGCTGGAGCACGGCGCCGATCCGTCGCAGAACACCAACCATGCGTGGAGCGTGCTCCACACGGCCGCCGCCCTCCGACGCGCCAAGACCACCGAGGAGCTCGCCCGACAGAAGCTGGACAAGCAGAAGCGGGACCAACGCGACTTCAAGCGCCAGGAGAGGCGCAAGGCGGCAGAGGCCAAGAATGCCAAGAATGCCAAGAATGCCAAGGCCGACGGCGCTCAACCCGAGCGCCGGCCGCGTGTCAGCCGCCAGGAGATCGAGGAGGCCAAACGCAAGCGCAAGGAGGAGAAGGCGCAGCAGGCCGAGGAGGATGTCAAGGCCGATTCGGACGCGCAGACCAACGAGGAGCTCAGCGAGCAGCTCCTGCGGGTCCTGCTGGAGGGTCCGGGCGCCAAGACGCTGAACATCAACGGAAAGGACGAGCGGGGCCGCACGGCGCTCGATATCGCCCTCCTCGTGGGCAACATCAAGGGCGGCAAGGTGCTGGCCGCAGACGGCGGGCGCACGCACAAGTTTGGCTTCCCCAATTCGAAGGGCTGGAATGGTACGGCGCACCACCACCACCCCACAAGGGACGCGATCTGGAGCAGCTGCTGATTACCAACCACGGTTGGCATTGTTGGGTTGGTTGCGTGTGTGCAGATCTGCACCGAGCGGTGTTTGAAGGTGAGCTGCGTACGGTGAGGGACATTCTCCACGTGCGATCGGAGCCGGCCTTCTCGCACATCATCGACGTCAACGCCGAAGACATGGCCGGTCTCACGCCGCTTGTACTTACTCTCTCGCGGCGCTCCCATCCACTCCAAAGCTCCTACGCAGACATTAACGCAATGAATGTGCCATTTTGTTTTATGTTCAATGCAGTTGATCGCTGCGATGAAGCCCAACGCCCGAGTGGTGAAGGAGCTGCTGGAACATGGCGCCAATCCTGCGCACACGGACCGGGCAGGCCGGAACTGCCTTCACCACGCGCTCCTGCGCAAGAGACGGTACACGCTGCCTTTGGCACCCCGTTCAGGGCCAGGAATGCCATGACTGAACTCGAGCTTCCCTCCACACAGGGCTGTGGTCAAGGTGATCATGAAGTACGTGGGCGACGATGTGGTCATGGCCAAGACCAAGGATGGATACACCTGTCTCGACCTTGCCAGCACGCAAGGTTTGGCCACACACGACACACACATCACGCACGCACACGCACGCACGCACACGCACGCACGCACACAGTGTTGATTCATGACACTGACAGCATTTCATGTCACAGCGTTCAAGAAGATGAGCCTGCACGACCTGGTCTCGAGGAACTACAAGAAGGCGGCGGTGGAGGAGAGGCCCGAGAACCGGCACGACGACCGCGAGAAGAAGGTCAAGGAGGGCCGCGAGAGCATCGTCACCCACGACGTGGCGTCCTGGGGCGGGCGCAAGACGGGCAAGGCCGTGGCGCTCGATCTCTTCGAGGACTGGCACGAATGGCAGGACGACTACGCCCGCGAGCAGGAGGAGTATGAGGCCGAAGAAGAGGCGGCCGCCCACTACGCCGAGGGTACCGGTGGCGAAGAAGAAGAAGGTGGTCGCTACTACCATCGCCAGCCGAGCCGTCACCACAGCATCGATTGGAGCGAGTACCTGCCGCAGCCCGTCTATCCGTACCCGCTCTCCGTGCCGGCCGGACCCCAGGGCGAGGAGCTTGGGGGCGACCAGGTACAGTACGGCGACTACCCGACCCTGTACGACCCCTCGTTCACCTATCCGCCGGGCTACGCCGACGACGACGCGGAGGCCACGATGGAGGTGGCTAAGTGGACCGACGGAGTGGACGGAGCGGACGGAGCGGAGGAGCATGGCTGGACAGGGTTCAGTGCTGCTGACTGGACGACCTGGGGGCTGCCCGATGATCAGTCCCGCATCGCTGATGGGAACGGGTGGGGCGAAGCCGAAGCCGAAGCCGAAGCCGACGGCGACGGCAACTCCTGGGGCCAGCCGACAGATCAGGACCCGAACGCTCTGCCCTCGGCCTGCCCCTTCTGTGGGTCTCTGTGGGCCGACTCCGAGTCCCTCACCGCCCACGCCCTTGCTGCGCACAACGCACACTTGGGCTAGCGTGTTGTATTTCGGGCGTTAGCCTTGTGCCCAGCTCTGTGTGGCGAGAATGCAAGGCTACGGCACTCTTTGTCACAAACATTCCACCGGTCTTCTAAGGGGTCACTCTCGCGGACAGGAAGAAAAGGTGTACGTTCGCTGTACAACAGCTACAAGTCTCAAACCGCTTGTGGTCCTCCCCCACGGGTCGGCGTCGCTGAGATTTCCAAGGTGGAGATAGAGCACCTCTTGTCGAAGTTCTCAAGTGTCACCAATGGGTGCCTGCTCCGCCCCTTCATGCAGCTCACACGGCAAGTACTTGCACTTGGTCATCTCTTGCTGTCCTACGTGCACCCCCTCCACTGCCACCCCTACCACCTCCCATCACCACCCCAACCATGAGTTCCGAAGGTAAGCTAAGACCGTCCTGGCCAGCGCAAACCTTGAACCTCACCCCCTTTGTCAGGCGAGCAAGCACCAGTCGTTGTTGAGTCGGTGGGCTCAGCAGGTAGCCTCAACCACGAACAGCAGGAAACGGAGGTTGGCCACAAGGAGGAGGCCATGCGCCGGAACAGTGAGGGTCTCGAGGTAGAGCAGGACGCCGACGACCCGCCCGTGCTCCGCACCGAGGTCAAGGTGGCCGAGCAAGCCTCGAATCGTACGCACGCCCTCAACCTGTCTGTACCCTCCCACTCTGCCGAACGTCACCTCACCTTGGTCCACATCTCAGCAGCTCACTCTGTGCCCGACGTGGCGCCTCGCCTGGGAATGGCCTGCCACTGCTTCTGATCGCCCCTGCCATCACCGCCGTCTCTCCGCCACCGACGCCCCTTGTCGGTCAGACTTGTCATGGTTGTCGTGTGAAGTAAAAGAAGAGCTTCTGTGCATGTTCTGTTTCTGTTGGTGGTTGCAACTGGCGCTTTCAGGCGGAGGTGCGCCTCAGGGCCTGATGATACTCCTTGGGCGCGTCGGGGAACACCACCTGGAAGACGTCGCCGTAGTAGTCCACGAAATGCGCGTCCAGACCTGCGCGTGTGTGCACACATGAAACCAAATGGTAGTCAGTTGCCTACACTTGCAGCATTCACCGCGCACGCGGTTGACACGAACGACGAGACGAAGGAAGGGGCGCGGCGTCACCTTCTCGCAAGAAGGGCTCGAGCTCGTCCCAGTCCTTCCGGTTGCCCTCGGGGAACACGAGCGTCTTCACTCCGGCCCTGCGCGCGGCGATGACCTTCTCCTTGATGCCGCCGACGGGCAGCACCTTGCCGGTGAGGGTGATCTCGCCAGTCATCGCCACGTCCTGCCGCAAGGCCGTGCCCAGCCCCAGCGACAGCAGAGACGACACCATTCCTGTCCACCAAACCGCACACGACACACACGACACACACGACACACACGACACGCACGACACGCACGACACGCACGACATACACGACACGCACCGCGGGTGAGTGTTTGAGCTGGCGGGCAGGCAGGCTTTGGCTCGTAAGGTGTACCGATGCCGGCCGAGGGTCCGTCCTTGGGCGTGGCGCCCTCCGGGATGTGCATGTGGAGCGTCACGTCGCGGAAGAACCCCTCGTCAAACCCCTCGTCTTCACCCTGCGTTGCACCCTGGGGAGAGCGCGCACGTTTGGCAGAGGAGCTCGTGGTGGTGGTGGTCGAGGTCGCGGTCGAGGTGGCGGTCTGCTTGTGGGTCTGGCCGAGCTTGTTCCAGAAGATCTTGGCGCAGGTGTAGGCGATGGAGCAGCTCTCCTGCATCACTTCTCCCATCTGGCCGGTGGTGATCAGCCGACCGCTGCCGCTGCCGCCTTCCTCCTCCGCGTCGTCCTCCGAAGAAGCCGTGGCCGGCGACTCTGACGATGCCACATCGTCGTTCGTCTTCTTGTTCTTCTCCTTCTCCTTGGCCTCCCTCCTCTTCCTCTTCTCCTCCTTCCTCACCAGCAGCTGGTGCTTGTCCACCACCGTCTCAATGTAGGGCGTCGAACCACCTAAAAAAATCACAAAAAGAAACAAAAAAGAAGATTATAGTTAGTGAATAATTGAATAATAAAATAATAAAATAATAAAATAAATAGTACCCATGGAAGTCCAGGCGAGGCCCATGACGACGCCGGGCGGGGTGGTGTCGTAGTATCTGTCGTTGGAAAACGGAGGCTTGCCGAGGAACTGGCCGAGTCCCGCGGGTTTGATGACGATGGCCCCGTGCTGGTCCTTCTCGAGGGTGAGGGCCTCCGACGAGCCCGGCTGCGCGCTCTCGTCGGCCCGCTCCTGGGTCGACTTCTTCTTGCCTCGCCCCTTGCGTACGCCCCCCTTGGCGCCCTTCTTGCCGTCACTGCCCTCAACGGCCCCCTCCTGGCGCTTCTCCTGCTCGACGACGACCTGGTGGGCCACCTTGCGCATGATCTTGTCGATCTGCTGCTGCAGATTGCGTACGCCCTGTCCCAAGCACGTGCCCGCACAAGGTCATCAGAATCGCGTGTCGTGTCGTGTCGTGTCGTGTGCGTGTCGTGTGCGCGTGTCGTGTGCGCGTGTCGTGTGCGTGTACCGCTTCTCTGGCGTAGGAATGGATGAGCTTGTGGAGGGCCTCCCTCTCGAAATTAACCTTTATCTCCGACAGGCCAGCCTCGGAGACAGCCTTCGGGACCAGATACCTCTCAGCAATCGCCACCTTTTCCTGTTCGAAATAATTATCAGTTATCAGTTAAAATATATAATTTAAATATAATTATATTAATTATAATAATAGCAAAATACGAACCTCTTCGACGTAGCCCGACAGCCGAATGACCTCCATGCGGTCGAGCAGCGGCCGCGGGATCGTGTGCAGTACGTTGGCCGTACAAATGAACAGGACCTGTTCGAATGAACACAGAACACCGATGTAATCGGTGCGTGCGTGAGTGAGGGCAGAAGACCAGGCCTGGTCTACCCGGCGGCGGCGGTGGTGGTGGTGGACTTCGGAACCTTGGAAAGGTCGTAGGAGACGTCGAGGTAGTGGTCCAGGAATTTGGTGTTCTGGGAGGGGTCCAGGACTTCGAGAAGCGCGGACGAAGGATCGCCCTTGTAGCTCGACGTGCCCACCTTGTCCACCTCTGAGAAATTCAGCGCAACACAAACGTCGCCGTGAACATGGATGCGTTGTTCGCGCGCAACTGACGAGAGGTGAGGTACCGTCAAGCAGCACCACGGGGTTGGAGGTCTTGACACGCTTCAGGGCCTGCAACAGCTTCCCCGGCATCGCCCCGACGTACGTGCGTCGGTGGCCCTTGATCTCTGCACACAAAAATTGAAAGAGAAATAGAAAATAGAAAAGAAATATAGAAATATGAAATATATATATATCCGAAAAAGTTCAGTTGTGGTGAGGGATCAAGACTACACGAGGCGTGCGCGTACCTGCTTCGTCGGTCATGCCGCCGACAGAGAAGCGGAAGAACTCGCGCTGCAGTGCGTTCGCAATCGATTTGCCGATTGAGGTCTTGCCCACGCCGGGCGGACCCACCAGACAAATAATTTTGCCTGTGCACGTCACGCCATCCCGGTCATTATCTACCACACGACACACACACGACACACACACAACACACACACACACAACACACACAACACACACGCGACACACACGACACACACACCCACACACACCGATGGAGAACGGGAAGCAATATCACATACCGGTAACTTCGCCCTTGAGTGCACCGACAGCGATAAATTCGAGGATGCGCTCCTTCACGTCCTTCAGGCCGTAGTGCTCATCCTCGAGCACCTCTGTGATTATGAATTGCGAAGCTCACACTGTCACTCTTTTGTTTTTCTCGCGTCACACTGTGCGGGGGGTGGGGCACGAACTCTCGGCGTGGTGCATGTCCAGGTTGTCCTTGGTGAGCGTGTCCCAGGGCAGGGTGGTGAGCCAGTCGAGATAGGTTCGCACCACGTTGTATTCCGTCGAACTGGGAGACAGATGTTGGAATTTTTCCTGGTCGTGTAGCGGGGGGGAGGGGTAGCAAGAGTTCATCAGGTGAGCACCGGTCAACTCTAGTGGTCGTTGTGCGTACCATCTCTTCATTGATGACCTTGGCGGCGTGTTCGGGCACCTGCTTGTCCTTGATGCGCTCCTTGAACTTGGCCATGAGTGTTTCGGTCTGCGGCTGCTCCAAGCCCAACTCTGTAATCCATCATAACCGTCGCGATATGGTAAGTTACGTTACGTCGCGACGCGAGAGGGTGTATGTACCTGTGCGGATGGCCTTGAGTTCATCGCGCAGCGTCATCTGGCGATGCCTCTCCTCCATCTTTGCGTTGATGTCCCTGTTGTACCAACACGTGTGTAAGTTGTGTTATTCTATCGGTGCTCAGCAGGCGCCGAGCGTATTGGACTTGGCGGCAGTGCTCCCCGTTTACACGTACTCTTTGATCTTCTGTGTCAGGTCGGACAAGCTGAGCTCGCGCTTGGTCAGCGCGAGCGTCTTCTTCAGACGCTCGGAGACGTCGAGTTCTTCGATGACAGCCTGCACGCGCGTAATCCTGTGGGCGTGAGTCCTTCGACGCAAGCACTCTCACCGCAAGGGGGAGTGGAGAGACACGGACCTGCTGCGCCTGCATGGCGGCGTCATCAAGCGCGATGTGGGTGATGATGCCGGCCACAAAGTCGGCGGACTCGGCAGCGTTGAGCGGATTGTGGAAGGTCCAGAAGTTGAGAAGAAGCTGCGCCGCATTATCTCGCGCAAACACGTCGCCCTTCACACACACAGCATTGGTGGTCAGCAAACAAGCAAACGACTCCGAGATCTGTCGTTGTTGTTTGTTAGCTCGGGAACGAGTTTTACCTTCGCGCCGATGCGGTGGACAATGGCCTCCAGCTCGGCCTGGAAGCCTCTGATTTGCGGGTCCTTGGGGTCGTAGGGCTTGTCCTACAGCGCCGTCATATATAACAGATATGATGATGGGTGAGCAGGGTCGCGGTGATCAACGCTGTGGTGCTGACCAGACGCAAGGGAGCAGGAAGGATCACCTGAAGTTCGGACACCTTGGCCACGAGCCGCTTGGTGCCGCTGACGGTTTCGTCGATCTTGATGCGCTTGTGCACGGACAGGAACTGGATGACGCCGACGACTCCATCCTTTTGTTGCGACGGTCGCATGGGCACCACGTTGGTGAGCACGCCCAGCACGCCCGTTTGGTGCAGTTGATCCAACGTTGTGATCTGGACACCTGTGTTACAACCGCACACGCCGCACACGCCACAATCTCTGCTTAGAAGAGAGTCTGGGACCCGCAGCATGCAGGCATGATCAGGGTACCCTTCTGCTTTGCCTCTTCGGCGTCCTTTACGATGAAGAGGCCGATGTAGGGCGAGGGATGCTTCTGACGCAGCTCTTGCAGCTCCTTCAGGAATTCGGGGTCACGCACGGTAGCGCGGCCCATCGTGCCTGTTAGAATAGAGTACAGTGACGTTATAGCGTGAAGAACGCCCACCACACATATGGATCACGCACTGTGTGATCTAGTAGGATGTGATGGAGGCCGCACCAGGCATGATCGAGGTTTTGATGACGGGCACCACCAGCACCTGCTCTGGCGTCGTCACAGTCTTGACCATGACTGTGGCATGCATGAAAACGTCATCGCAAACGTTCACATGTGAAGTCATACAAAAAGTGTCGGGAGCTCAGTGCACTGATCGTGGCTCTCTCCGTCATGCATGTGGTGTGACGTACCTTGCAGTGGCATATCCCTGGGAGGCATGACATCTTCACCATCTTGTTCGCCATCGCTGAAGTCGTCATCGTCGTCGTCGTCGTCAGAGTCCTCTCGGTACTCCGGCTCGTCCTTCTTCTTGTTGTTCTCATTGTCATCGTTGTCGTCTCCTGCCGCGGCAGCGGCCGGTGCCGTGGTTCTAAAGCCGCGCCTGGCCCCGTTCGGCGCAGCAGCAGCGGCGTTGCGCCACTGCCTGTCGCGCCAGGTCTGCACCGACAGCGACGACCCACTAGTGCCGGTCGGACCGCGGCTGCAGCGCAGCGCTGGTAGCGGTGTGGTGGAGAAGGGCAAGTTGGCACCACGGGGAGAAGGGAGAGCTCCGGCAACGGAGAGGCCACTCCTGCATTGCGGCGCCCACCCTCGACCGCCAGTCCGCAGCAGCGACGGGGTGGCTGTGGAAAGAAGATGAATTTAAATGAGTATAATTGAAAAAAACCTGTCTTGCTGGCCAGATTGATGATCATGTCAGGGACGAAAGCTCGGATGGTGCAGCCAAACCTGAGTGCTTCAGCCAAGATCGGGAGCGCAGCATCGTTCTATGGCCCCTTGTGAGTTTGTGTGCGATCGCTTTGCTGGCGGTGTTCAAAGAATTCCAAGTATTGGCAGGAAGCAAAGGAAAATGAAAAGAAATCTTTGCTTTTTGCGGCTGTGTCTGTTCGCGCACGATGGCACACCCACGCTGGGTGGTATCCCTCCTGATAGTCCTGGCCTCCGCTTGCTTCTGCTGTGGCAGTCTGTGGCCTTGGACGAGCTCTCAAGTTCAAGATGACGTTGGGCACCAGCAACACGACGACGTTCTTGACGCAGCGCGCGACAAGATCTTCGCCTGTCTGGAGTCCTGGTCCGAGCGCGACACGGAGTACCTGGCCAGCGAGTGCTTCGACGCGCACCGGTTCGAGATGAAGGAGCCCATCCCCATCCCCTCCATGGACGCCGAAGAGTACCTCGAAGCGCTGGACCAACTCCTTCCCGCCATGCCCAGCGCCCGCAGCACACTGGGACCCGTGGTGCTGGTTGACTACGACGGTGCTCGGCTCGAGGGGGCTGAGGACGGCAGGCTCAAGTTTGCCTATCGCTGGCACTTCAACGGTACCTTCCTGCCGAAGGTCAAGTGGCTGGGCTGGGTGGGCCAAGGCCAGGAGGTGGCCTACGACGCCTTCAGCGTGGGCACGGCCACCTGGCACCGCGAAGGTGAGGGCATTAAGGTGCGGATGACGGAGATCAGGAACTACTACTCTGTCATCGAGGTCATGCTCCTATTTGCTCTGCCCGAGGAGATGGACCCGAGGCGTCTGCGCAGTGACTACACCAACGACGCCCTTGAGCGGCGTACCGCCAGACTCGACGCCAGCCAAGTGGAAGGTCCCTCGCGCACGCGCACCACCGCACACGCGCACGCACACACCATTATCAAGAGCTCCGTTCTCACCTGGGTATGGGTGCGGCTGCAGGACAGTGCGAACGGATCAGGGAGGCTCTCACGGGCGATGGAAGTGGTCTCGCGGCTCTATTCGCGCCAAGCGTCGAACTGTGGCGTCCCTACCCGATCAGGCCGGTGGTTCGTGGCGTTGATCAAGTGCTGAGTGAGCTGCAGCAGGAGAGGAGCACCTTGAGCCACAACAGCAGGGGCTATCGGCTTCTAGTGTTGGAGCACTTTGCCGGGCTAGGTAAGTTGGTGTCGTGTGCCGTGTGTGCCGTGTGTGTGATGCCAATGGATCCTCCACCAGGCCATTGCACTATTGAGTACCACAAGAGAGGCGTGGCACAAATGGAAGAGGAGCACGACCTCTGGGGCTTCCGGGTCTTCCTCTCTCATGACGACGCGGACGAGGTCGAGCCGACCATCGACTGGGAAGGTATGGTCGATTCCCCAGCCGAGAGCAACACAAGCCGGGGCAGTTCACTTACCTTGGCTTCGGGTCAGGAGTGTACGAGTTCGCGTTGGACGAAGACCTGCGCGTGGCGGTGATTCGCGAGCACTTCGACCCACAGCTGGTGTCGGTGCAGATGGCCGACTTCCTCGAACGCGTGCGGGACCAGTGGGGCACTCCTTCACCCCAAGCAGCCGGATCAGACAATCACGACGAACTATAGGTGACGCTCGCTCGCATAAAGTCGTAAGAGGTGTCAGATTAGATGTACTCGACCAATCGCCAGTCATAGCGCCCCACGTCCTTGGCCACTCCCGGTCGGTAGACCATGCATCGGTTCTCCACCACTTCGAAGCCGAACTTGGCGTAGAGCTTCTGCGCACTCCTGTAGGCCGAGTGGTTAGGGGTTGAACCTTTCGCTGGTACGTGCCAACGGCAGCTGACGTACTTGGTCATGAGGAAGACGCTCCGCACGTTGGTGACGTAGTCCGTGGCGAGGATGTGGTCGAGGAACCACTTGGACAGGCCGCGCTTGCGGTGGCGCTTATCGACATACACATCCGACAGGTAGGTGAACGTCACGTGGTCCGTGTTGAGCCGACTGTGGACAACAAGGCGGCCGGCGCAACACGGCACGGGTTAGCTCTGCAGCAAGGCCGAAGCGCTGGCAAAGGAAAGGAGGGGCGCCCGAACCAAAAGCCTACGAACTCGCCGGTTGGGCTCAGGAGCGAGAAGGGGACGCTGTGCTTCACCTGGCCAGAAGAAAGATGAAGAAAATCCAGATTAATAAATGCACAAATAGATAATTGTTAAAAATAATAAATGGATGAGGGGGGGGTACGGCGAGGGCGACGCGCTCTTTCGTGATGTCAACCGACCAGTAGGCTTCGGTGGAGAGGAAGCGGTGGAGCGCCTCCAGATCGACGCGCTCCGGATCGTTCGTGAGGATGTACCCGGATTCATGCCGCCATTCTCCTGCCACCTCCGTCGTGGCTCCGGCTCCAGCTCCAGCTCCAGCCTCCTCCGCCATGGCCGCCTGCTGGTGGAAACCCGCTGGTGGACCTAAAATAAAATAAAATAAAATAAAATAAATTGAAACGGAAGACCTTCTGGCATTCTGTTTACACTTGACTCCGTCATTCGGGAGGGTTCTGACAGGCGTATCGTACAGGGATATGTTTATATTTACAAGGTGTATGGTACATGACGGGTGGTGATGGGCACATGTTAATCCCCCGCGCATAAATAGACAGGGGTGGTCGCTTTTCGCTTTTTCTGGCCGTTGCCATCAAGGTTGACGAGAGCGAGTCGTTTCGGCGTCGGCCTCCTCGCGGCCTTGGTGGGACGAAGGCGAAGCAGCCGCTTCTGATGAAGGGGTGGTCGAGATGATGGTGGTGGTGGTGGGCGAAGGGAAGTACTGCGAGTCAGGCAGGGGCAGGCCCAACGTAGGCGCCACTGACCCGTTGTCGCAGCCGTGGCTGTGGCTGTGCTCGGCCGCCAACCGCCCCGTGACCTTGTAGCGGCCCTCGGCCGGCTCGTGGCGGAAGAGGACGCCCCAGTCTTCCTCCTTGGCCTGAAGGTTGGCCGCGAGGGAGGTCTCGAGCCACTCGTCGATGTCCTGCCGGTCCTGGTCGGTCAGACCCGGCTGCTGGCCCTCCTCGACGAAAAGCTGCCGCGCCGCAGGCTCCCTGCTGCTGCAGCGGCGGCGGGCCGGCTTACACCGCACCGGGCGAGGCCCGAGTCCAGGGCTGCCCACCGGGCTGCCCTCCGCGTTGGACTCGCGCTTCATGGTGGTCGTGGTGGTCGGCGACAAAGGCTGGTGGTGTATTGAGGGTCTGGCTGGAAGGTGTGGGTTGTTGGAGGAGGCGGCGGCTCTTCACGAGAGAAGATGTATAACTGAGGAAGCTTGCAGGCGGCTTGCAGTCGCTGACGTAGGTTGGTGGCAACAACAAGAGGTCGACCGTTGGTGATGGTGGTGGTGTCGGTTGTGGTGTTAGTCTTGGTCTTCTTGGGTCGGTGGCTGGTGCTGGCGCGAGAAGTTGATGTCGGTTCCCGAGATGCGATCGGTTGTGGTGTCGGCGGTGGTGGTGGGAAGCGCGAGAAGAGTTGTGTCGGTTGGTGAGGAGAGGTTGGCGAAGTCTGGCAGGTGAGGACGGGCACCGACGGCCGGCAGTAGGTTGCAGTTGTTGTGGTGGCGACTGTGGTTGCTTGAAGAAGAAGAAGACGAAAGCGAACTTGTGTTGAACTGGTGGTGGTGGTGATGCAGGACCGTTTTGGCGGGAGTATCCAAGCTGACGGACAGAAAGCAGTCTGTGGAGTGGGGCGTGGTGTCAAGGAGGGATAAGGTGAGGAGGCGAGATGTACGGGGGGGGGATAGAAGATAGGCGAAGCCAGTTGAGCGAAGCGGCTCCCTGTGACCGACGTCGTTGGGCGGGAACCTTCGAGCAGCCATCCGCAAACACGTTCGCTGCCCTTGGAATACCTGGAAAAGAGGACGAATGCAGATCCAAGAGCGCCACAGCAACACTGACTTAAAATGACCAATAATGTGATGCCAATTCCGACAAAATAAATATTACCGTTCGGTCAATCACCGTGTAGCTGCAGTTGCAAGGTCGTTGCACACACCGGCGTTTTGCTTCTTTAGGTCTGGGCAGCGGGCCGCACGCAATCAGAGAGGCATCATCGCTCAGGCGTAGGCCATGATTTCGTCCCACTTGTGGTCGCCCAACACCTCGTCGCTGATGGCCTGGATGACGCCCTGGTAGACTTCTTCGAGCAGCTGCGGGTCGGCGATGGGGATGTGCCGCACGACGCCCCCGCGAGCCTCCGGGCCGGCGCCACCGCCGCTGTGCGAGGAGGTCCCCGCCACGGACGACGACGAGGAGGAGGAGACGGACGAGGCGGTGAGCGAGGGCGGGAAGTAGGCCGAGGCGCCGGCGGTGAGCGTGTAGAGGCCCTTCTTCAGGCCCTGCAGCGCCACGAGGCGCACGCCCAAGCCCGGAACCTTCTCTACCGAGCCCTCCATCTTGATGCCTGCGCGCCAAAGACAGACACACACACGAGGCCGCGTGGACACGAACATCAAAAATAAAAAGAGAAGAAGTAAGACACTTCTGCTTTTAGCCCCAAATTTTTGGGTAGCCCAACTCGCTGCGGACCCGAGGTTGAGGGGATGCAAGGGTGGAGAGGGAGAATGGAGAGGGGGGGGGGTGACGCACGTTCGAGTCGCACACGCCACTCTTGTTTGTACTTGGGCGCATCCTCCGAATTGACCCAAATGACGGCCCTGTTGTGGCGCGAAGAAGGCGGACGGAGTTAGGCTTAAAGCTGAAGGCGTGAGGTCGCCCAGCTCGCTTGGTTTGTGGTGTGGTGGCTGGCCGCCAGCGCAAAATTCTCAAGGCTTGGTCGGTGGTGGTGCAGTGCTCGCGCTTTGGTGTGTGCGCGCACTCGAGTGATATGCTTTGGGTCGTGTGCAGGCGATAAGAAGAAGGATAGGCGCTGGCCTTCTCCCGTCATTCCAATTTCCCAACCCAAAAAGGCGTGAAAAGAGCCAAAAATTTGGTTGTATGGGTGGCCGTAAGTGTGTCTGGCACACAGGCAGCGACAAAACAGAACCGCCGCGACTGCCAAACCGCTGGGCTTTGTGGGACGTGGGAGGGGAAAAGGAAAGAGCCGAGGGAGGGCGTACTTGTTCGTCACCAACAGCACACGCCGCTGGTCGTCGAATCGTTCATGGAACCGATACCACTCGGACTGGTAGGAGCCATTCCTCAGCGTGTACAAGATGAATTGTCCGTAGGCCTTCAGCTCCGAGTACGGCTGTGTGAGTCGCACAGGTGTGAGGAGTGAGTCGTCTTCTTCTTCTTCTCCGTTTTCCAATGAACGTGAGTGCAAGAGGGCGTACGAGGATGACTTTGTCCTGCCCGATATACCGGGGCAGACGGATGCGCTCGCGGGAGTGGACGTGCGATGAGTCGGCTTGGTTGCGCACTCCCTGGGTTGTCTTGGTCAACGAATCCAGCACGCCCACTGTGGGCTTGACCACCACACTAGATCGGATCCGCGATGCATGCACGTGAGCGAGGAAAGTGGTAATCGAGAAAGACGCAGTGGGAGAATAGTGTACCCCAGCACCCCCGTGGCCAGACCCTTGGCCAAGCCGCTCGGCGAGAAGTGGTGTGAACCATCCGAGCCCTTGTTGGTGGCTCCGACGATGGGATCCACCTGCACCATGGCCGAGGAAGAAGCACACACACACACACACACAGAGGTGAGGCTCAACAAGGAGAGAAGGCCGTACCGAGGTACGACATGCATGAAGAGAAGAAGGAAACCGTACAAAGACGCCGGCCACGCCGGAAGCAAGCCCTTTGCCCAAGCTCTTGGCGCCTTGTAGAAGACCCTGCCCCGCGTTGGTGGGCTGTTCTCGAATTCGTTGGATGCGTTCCTCCCTATCGAACGTACCGGGCAAAAAGGGAGGTGAGTCGCGGCGTCAAGAAGAGAGGAAGGATCTTCAAGGGAAGAGGTAGGGCAGGGCGGTACTGGAATTGGTGGTTCACAGAGATCTTGGTGATGCCCGTGGCGACGGTGTCCGTCACCTTGCTGAGCGAGTTGGTCACACCGACCATCGAGTTCTTGACCAGAGAAGAGGTGCCCTATGTAACACCAACCAGAGAACAGTGGTCACTTTCGTATTTTACTCGAGGCGATGAGTAACGTGCGCGGTGCAGTACCTTGGAGAGGCCGGCGCCGATGTCCTTGGGGTTGGTGGCGAATGCTTGGATGGGCTGGAAGAAGAAGTCCTTCACGCCGGTTCCCAGGTTGCTCACCAGCGACACCGGGTTACCCAGGAAATCGAACGACCCCAACACCTTGTACGCCTGCATCGCAGTGATAATCGCACACGCACACGCACACGCACACGCACACGCACACGCACACGCACACGCACACGCACACGCACAATTGCCATAGATAATTTTTAGTGCTTCACACTCTTGTTCGGCCGCAGACAAAAGGGGTGAATGGTGGGAGAGGGCACCTCGCGAATGGCCTGGCGAATGTAGTGGGACGAGATTCGTTGGACGAGCTCGTTGGAGGTGGCGAAGGGGTGGTGGATGTCCAGGTAGTTGAGTCGAATGGGCGCCCTGTCGATATCGGGGATCTTGATGCCGAAGCCCAGCACGCCGAACGCCCAACGGACCGGATTTTCTCTGTACGAGGGCGGGTGAGCCAGTGGCATCACGCGATGAAAGAGAGTCGGCCTCTCGTGAGGGGAAGTGCGTACTCGTCGGCCGGCGTGTTGGGGGTGGTCATCAGGGTGACGTGAAGCGCGATGGGGTTGATCGTGAGTCGTTCGAAGTAGAGCTTCTTGGCTTCGACGGTCGACGTGGGCCGCACCAGGTTGCCGATATTTTCGCTGCGTGGTATGTAGCACATCACATGAAATGAGCGAGCGTCGAAGGCGATTCGATGGAGGGGGAAGCGGATGATGCGTACATGGTCGTGACTTCCTCCACGGTTTGCTCGGTTTTGCCCCAGTTCGATATGTTGAGGGAGAAGAAGTTGACCATCTTCAGCAGGAATTGCTCCTCGATGTAGATGTCCATTTCGTTCAGGCTCAGCTCCGCCAGCTTGTAGTAGTCTGATAGTGCGACGCGGTTGTTGAGCTACGCATGCGCCGAGAACGGTGTGCGGTGGACACGACAGCAACGTACCGATGGACGAGGCCAGCTCCTTGCTCTTTTCCAGCTCGCGAATTGTGGGGTTGCGCTTGACTGCCCTCATGCGCACGAACGGAGCAGCGTTGGGGTCCTTGAACACCACCACCGGCAGAGGCGTGGCATAGAGCATGTTGTCCACCTGCAGCAAAGGGTGTCAACACACACTCTTGCAAGAGTTCAGGCCTCACTCACATAGCTCGGCCGGCTGGTTGTTACCTGGAACTGGTGCACGCAGAAAGATGCGTACGAGGCACCGTAGGCCTCCGAGTAGCAGTACTCCACGTGAATGTCGCCAAAGGACACGTAGACGACCTCTTGCGGGGTGGCGTCGATGAGCGAGATGCCGAGACCGTGCTTGAGCTGCAGGGTGAACTTGGTCGAGGGCTTCTGCGCCACGCGCTCCTGCAGCTCCTCGCCCTTTTCGTGCGCCTCCCGCTTCAGCGTCTGCGGGAACTTCTTGCTGTCGACGATCTTCAGGTGCCTCGTCGGACCATCCATGAACACCTGTACACGTCGATAAGTAAACCATGAGCCAAGTTGAGAATTGAGGCCACCACTGGGAAGGGGGGGTTCGAATTATACCTCGGCTTGGAGGAGAATCTCCTGGGCCTGACCATCGACGGGCACCACGTTCTGTAGGGTGGCACGTCGGAGTTTGTGCAGTTTGATCTGGTCCAGGTTGTAGCTATGTACAAAGGTGGTGGATGCGAGCTCCACCGTAAGCTCGTGTTTCTGCCGACGGAAGGAGGTCGAGGTGAGTAATGTGTTATTAGCGTGTGCGAGCGAGCGGCCACTGCACTTGATAAGTAAAGCAAGCATGTTGGGTACCCGCGATGGTGCATCCCAACAGTAGGGGACCGTTTCCAGCGAGGCCAGGACTTGTGGAATGCCGACCGCCTGTCGACATGCACGACAATTGTGAGCAAAGTACACTTGAATCAACTCAACACCACTTTTTGGGCGCAAGGAACCTTCTGGTAGATGGTGAGCGGGTAGCTGGTCCAGTTGGTGATCTTGTACGGGGGAAGCTTTTCCTCTCCGTAGAAGATGACGAAGCAGGTGGCCTTCTCCAACTTGACCTCCGCCTTCATGAGCCACACCTCGCCTCCCCGCGTGCGGCACTTGATGACCAGCGTGCCGATCGTGTCCACCGAGAACGGCCCCGTCCTGCGAACGTTTCGTTAGTGGGCTCAGTCTCTGAAATGAGATGCAAGCAAAGCCAAGTCAAGTAGCAGAAGAAGAAGAGTAGCGTACCAGTGCCAGTCCTCGCCGCGACAGACGGCAATCTCGCGATTCTCCTTGGTGAGGTCGAGCCAATGGAACGGCAGGCGGGAGTTGGCCGGCAGGATGTACTGCATGTCAGCGAACCCCTTCTGCTTGTAGTAGATCGGCTCGTCCAGATGGTTGACCAACACCAGGCGGGGCGTGAAGGTGACCACTTTCGTGCGGCCGTACTGAGAAGGAGAGAGAGGTGTGAGATTGTCCATGCAACGCTGGAGTGATGTGGGAGTACAGACCTTGCCGGGCGCAAAGTCGATGTCGACACCGAGTTCGAACTGGATGCGCTTCTTCTTGTAGCTCTTCTCCTTGTCCTGGATCTCCACTACACCAGTCGTACCGGCCGTTTCCAGCGAGAATGGCTTGATGGTTGCAAAGAGGAAGGAAGAATGTCAATGCTGTGCGCTCTTGCACTTGAAAGAGAAAAAGGACTGCGCACCTTGGCCCACTTGGAGTCAGCAATCTTCACCGATGCCTTGTTGCCAGCGATATCGCGCTTGTGATACGCGAACATTGTGGGCTGAGCCAGCTGCTTGAAGTGTTCGCTCTGTGTGTGTGTGTGTGTGTGTGTGTGAGTGAATGTAGTTGTGTAGCGAAGCAAGACAACGACGAAGCGCGTATGGTTGTCACGATGGCTGGGTACCTCTCCGAACAGCTCGCCGCCCTCGCCATACCAGTCCTTGGGGTCCAAGCTCTCCAGCTGTGCGTACTTGCGAATGACCTTGATCTCCCCGGTGTTCTCCTTGGGGTCCGGAGGCACTTGCTTGAAGAACAGCGGCAGGCCCGTGTGGTTGAGCATCCAGAACTGGGCAAACACCGACACCTTGCGAATGCCACGCGAGTTGACCCTGCAACCATCATGTGACAACCATCAGCCGTGGTCCCCCCGGAAACAACCCAAAGGGGGAAGTATGAACACGCACCGGTTGTGCAAGTTGACGTAGAGGTGATGTGCGTTGGTGCGTGTGGGCGCCATATCGATTTTCTTGGCGATGGAAGGGCCGGTAATGTTGACCAACACGCTTCGCCTGTAACCTGTGATGAAAGGGCGATTAGCGAAGAAGAGTGTTTGTTGAGAGCGGCAGGGCTGGACTCGCGCCGGCACGAACCTGGGATGGCGATGGTGAGCTTGAGCTCGGCCTCGGGGTCGAGCTGGTGGATGGACACTTGCTCGCCTCTGGCCAGGAATCCCTTCTGCTGCGTGCCCACCTTGGAGTCGACCAGGGCGTACTCCATATCGCACAGCAGCACGTTTTCGAGGATCAACGGCGGCGAGATCGTAATCACGTGATCTCCCTTGGACCTTTCCCTGCGGCAGCAAGTGAGAAAAGTGGGCAGGGCGCAACACGACGCACGACACCGCACACACGACACGCAGCACACGACATAAACGTACTTGGCGTTGGGCTTGGTTTGCACTTGGAGGTTGACAGCGAGGTAGCACGGTTGCGCCTCGGCAGAGACAGCCGGGCACTTGAGGTAGTGGTTGTTCGATACCTGCTCGAAGCACTTGATTCCCGTTTCAGACCAGCCGCACTCGGACTCCTTGGCGGTCAACAGCTCGCTGAGCTGCGCCTTGCCGGTGAGACCCGCGGGGCGGAACCACACGGAGTTGGCTCGCGTCTTTGATGGCCAGATGGGCACCGCCTGCGACGTCATCGGCGCCATGGGCTTGAGTTCGTTGTGGACCGTCTTGTTCCATCGCTGCACTTGGACGTCCAGAATGAGCGACGTCTCATTGCGCAGCAGGATGTTGGAGCGCAGTGTAAGCATCTTGCTGCCATCCACCAACGCCACCTGTACACAACACACCCAACCACATGATCAAACTGTCATTTAGCCTGCTCTTCGCTGCACTGAGTTTGTCCGCGTGCACACAGAGTGGGATTGTGTGGGGAATGGGTGTGGGCGTGGTACCTCGTAGATGGCATAGACCTGCTCCTCGGTCTCGATGGGAAGGAGCGGAATGAGGTACTTGCCCACCTTGTGCAGCGGCAGGTTGCCGATCTCTCGGAACTCGTTGATTTTGTGCAACTCGATAGCGATGGTCCTGGCGAGAGCATTACGCATGGAGACAAGCAAGCATTGAGTTGAGCGACGCGGTTCTTTCGCGAACCCCCAAACCTCCTGCGGGAGTGGTGGTTACCGCTGCGAGTCCGACTTGGCGTATTTGGAGTTGGTGGCCTTGGGTGCGTCGGCCCACTTCTGGAGCTCCTCGCGAAGGGGAATCACCGCATTCGGCTTGAGCTTGCGCTTGTTGGGTTCGTGGCCTGGCTGCGCTCCGTAACCCACAGTGAACATACATCATAACCGCCCGACACGAGTCAATCGAAGGGCTCGCGCCTCGCGCCTACTGCTCAGTGGTACGTACCGTCGGGAACCACCAGCGGATGGGCTGCTCAGACATGTTCGATAGGAACAGTGGCGAGAATCCCTTGCGCTTCTCCGCGGTCTTCTTAGCCTGGAATGACCCGATGGCGTGAGTAGGCCGAATGACAGACATTAAAAAAAAAGCTGTGTGCTTGCATACCACTTCCATGTCCTTGACTGTGGCGTTGCGCATGTCTTCCTTCCATGTCTCGATGGTGGAGTCCATGGTGTCGAAGAAGGCCTTCGTGATGTTGAGATTCAACACTTCCATACCCTTCAGCGTTACTAGCGACGTTTTCTCGATCTGCACGCCACCACGAAGGTCATCAACACTCCTCTCTCCACACTCGAACACTGTTGGCGTCACGTACGTCGACCTCACAGGCCCATGGCTCAATGACAGGCTCCCACTTGGCGTACTGCACGTTGTAGTACTGCGCCTTCAGCTTGAAGTTGATTGTTCCTTCGATCTGTGGGGCAACAGACGAAGAATCAGCACCAGGCAAGGTATGCTCTCGGCCAATGCGGGATTAGAATGAGGGATTAGCAATACCTGTGGCATCACTTGGGTGAGCTGAGCCGAGAGCGAGGTGATGCGCGCGTCGATGAGCGGCACCAGCTCGCGACAATCGTTGATAAAGAACAGACGGAGGTTGCCGATCTCCACATTGATCTGCCACACATAAAGCAAGGTTAGCCAAACTGTCATGATCTTCGAGGAGGGCATGCGACCGATCTTTACCGTTTGCGTGACCAGCGGAATGTCTTGCAGCGTGAGAGCTTTGTGGTCCGGGTCATGCGGCTTGGAGACCTCAACGGTGAGGGCCGTACCTAGCGGTCAGACGTACAAAGTCGTGTCAATCCGAGTGTCGCAGCCGAGCGTAGGCAACTGTGGTTGTTGTTAAAAAGCGTACCTGCTCCGGCAGTCGCAGCGCCAGCAGAGAAGGTTCCGCCCAGCACAAGGCTCTTCTTTATGCCTGTGCTCGTGCCTGTAGGCTCGAGTTCGTTCTTGTTGCGAGTGCCCGTTGGCACGGCGGTGAACGAAGAGGAGAGAGGCATCTCGCGCAGAGACGCGACCAACGGCACAGTGGCGGGTCCGGGATTGGAACGGGAGGAGCCGAGCGACGTCTCAACCATGGTCCCGGGTCCTTGGTAGGTGCCTTCGCTGGTGCCAGTCTCGGGGTTGGAAGGCGGGGCCAAGGCCATCACCACCTTGCTCAATAGCAGGTAGTCCTAATTGTCGGCGGCGTTTCGATAATGGGAGTGTAATGGGTGCAAACAAGATACGAAGGAAATGAAATGAAGTGCGGACAGGCGCGGGTACCTTGTAGGAGAAGGTCAAGTTGATGGGATCGAGGTGGGCGTAGACCTCCAGCTTGGGTCCCACTCTCTCATAGTTGAAGGAGAAATCGATGGGCGGCAGAATGGCCTCGCCACAATCCTACAGTGTGACAAAAGTGAACACAGGGAGGTCAGATGGGCGCAGCAACCATCATGGCCGACAGGCATCGTGATAGGGAAGAGACGTACGTCGAGCGCGCTCTTTCGGATCTCAAAACGCTCGAGCATGACCGACATGGCGTAGGTGAGATTGTCGACATGCGAGTCGGTGAGATAGCGATAAATAAGGTCCGTGCGCACGAGCACTCGGGGCGTGTCCAACCGCTTCGGGTCCTCGAGGAAGTACAGCTCGGGTTCGCGCACATGGAAGCACATCTGTAGGCAAAAACGAAAAATAGGTGCATGCATGAGAAGACCATCATCTTGCAGTCGAGCGGTGTGAAGACCAGACCTGGAAACGCTGCGAGGTTTCGGACTGGGGCTTCTGCGAAGGCGGAGCCAGCTGCTGTCTCTCATCATTGATCCGCGTGAGCTCGTCGATCTTGGGCCATACGAAGTCCTGCGTGCAGCGATGACAGATGAGCCAAGCGCAAACAAGAGCCCAATTATCGGGTGATGGGACACCTTGATGGCATAGACCGCGTCGGGGATGACAACGCCACGAGCGCACATGAGCTCTGCCGACATCTTCTGTTCTCCGTCTGGTTTTCGCACGTAGTGAACCAGCAGTTTCCTGTGTGTCGAGATCGCACATACGACTCGAGTGAGCAATTATGCCCTCACTTCCCTGCCGAGAATGATCGCCTACCTCCGCTTGTCTGGCTTCTTCTCGTCACTAAGCCGTATGCTGCCCTTCGATGATTTGGGGGAGCTGTGGCGGAGATTCTGCGAGCGCTTCTTGCCCGTGGATGACTTGAGTCGGCCGGCTGCCGGCGAGCTGGCCTCGTTCCCTTCTCGTTCTTTGCCCTTGTCCGTGGTGGGGTCGACTTCGCGCTCGCTCGCGTCATCGGTGTACTCCGCGTCGCTGGCTTGGGACGAGGCCAGGAAGTCCTTGATCTTCAGTAGGTCCTCGCCATTGGTCGTGATAAGGTGCTGTAGTGATGGTGGAAGCCAAAGCGTAAGCGTCCAGCCCAGGTCCGGGCGCATCTAGCTACCACATGCGTGCACGTACCTGGAATTGGTTGTCTGTGGGCCGAGTGTCCAGCAGGTTGACATCGCGTGCGGACAACTCGGTCTGCAAAATAATTAAAAAACAGTGAGCATCCATGGCCGCCCCTACAGCAACTCGCCTCAAGGAGGGTGTCAGTGGGTACGCGTACCACGATGGAGTCGTTCGACAGGAGCAGAACCAACAGCTTGAGCTTTTCCACGTCAGCCTTGACCATCGAGTCGGGATAGGGCGACAGCGGAGAGTCTTTGCGCAGGTGGCTATGAAGCAAAGTGTGAGCCAATGCACAAACACAGAACACAGGCGCAGGAGGCCGACAAAAGTACGAGGGCGAATGACATACAAGGTTGCTGGCGACGGGTCATTGGTGAGCTCCAGCGCGAGCCGGCCCATGGTAAGCGCAATCTGCATGTTGATGAAAGGTTCCTTGTGTTCCACCTTCTTCTTATCGTTGGCCGCTGCGTCCTTTTTCTTCTTTTCCTCTTCGTCGTGCGCCACTACGAATAGAAACCAAGTGTGAGATAACCGGATGGGCCGGTGCGACAGTTGCAACAGTCTAAAGAGGTCGGTGATGTACGATCGTCGTCAAGCGCGTTGGGTCCTTCGAGCATATTCTCCTTCCAAATGCCCAGCAACATGGTGAACTGCGAGTCTGTGAGGGACACCTCAATGGAGGAGATGTTGCCCGAGATCTGCACAAGAGGTGGTGAGGCGATTAACCCCGAGAAAGACGAAGCTGAGTGTTTTTGTGTGTGGTTGTATACCTTGATCTCCGGATACTTGTGCTCCTTGTCGTCGGAAGGCCGTTGCAGTTCCAGGATGACGTCGATGTCCTTGATGATCTGATAGTGCGGACTAGAGGTGGACACCTTGTCCGTGGTGCACCTGAGGTTCATCGAGTTCATCGATATAGAGATGTTCTCCAACCATGTGCTGCCCTCAACCTTTTGAGGGAAAGAAGAAATGGTAATGTTAGACCTGTCTGACCTGCAGTGAGAGGCTACTGCTTTCCGCAAGGGATCACGATACCTCTTCGACGTGGTTGAAGATGGAGATCTGACCAAGGTCAGCGATCGCATGCTCCTTGGACTTGGAGTTTCGCGGAATCACGAGCTGGGGATTGATTATCACTGCCTCGTATTTGATCACTGTACGTTGAGAGGCGTTAGAAGGTGACCGCTGGCGTAGCGCGTTGGGGGGGGGTTAATAGTACCATTCTTCTTGAGATTCTCCATGGCTTCCGAGGCCGCTTCGGTGATCTTGTGCGCCGCTTCCGATACGAGCCCGTGCATAACGCGAAGCTCGGCCATGTAGTTGGCCACCTCTCTCAAGAACTTGCGTAACGCAATGAATCGAATCGAGTTGATACGAGCGCGTGCACATGAGTTAAGGATTCGACAGCGGACACACGACACACACACACACAGAGAGAGAGAGAGAGAGAGAGTCCGTGGCGGAAAGGATATGAATCAGCGAGTCGAAGCCAGGGAAGTCCGCGTCCTTCCGGCTGAATGTCTCGAGAGTGAACTCCACCAATTTTTCGCCTCTGATCTCGGCAATGTGGTAGTAGAGAGCCTCGGGGGTGAGGTCGTAGATGTCCACGTTACCCAGGATGGCCTGCACACCGGATTATAGTGAGACAAGTGACCACGAGGGAATGTAAGGCGCGTGCTTAGGGTGACCTTGAGGGCGAGAGTCTCTTCATAGTGGTCGTACTGCACCGACGACGTGCCGAATGTGCAGAGCGCGAGCTTTTTGCCTTCTTTGTTGAGCGTGAGCGTGAACTGCTGCAGCACCGCGGTGAGCTGTGGCGGCCAAGAAAAGATGGAACGTCAGTCAACAAGTAACAAAGATGCTTACCGGCGACAAGGGAAGCAGTACCTTGAAGATCGTTGTTCGCAGGTGACTGGCGCTCATGCGTGGAGTCGGCTGTCGCATGGGCGGAGGCTCAGTGTCGGGCTTCATTGGCGGCTTGACCTTGCCGGCTTTGATGAGTGCCTCCCGGTACGCTTTTCGTGCTTCATACATGGGATTGCTGGTGTGAAAGGGGGCGATGCGAGCCGGTCAGCACCATGCTTACCAATGGCAATGAGAAGAGGACGGAGAAGAGCACGTACAAATGGCCCATGAACACATCGACGGCATTCAGCAAAGACACCACCGTCTCTCGGTTCACCATGAGATGCAGCGAATTCGCCACGATGTGGAGAATGTTGTCCACCCTCTCGTACTCGGGTGAATGCTGCGAAGGTATTAAAAAAAAAAAACAAGATTAGTGTAAGTCCAACCCTGTTCTGTGACGCTCACGCCCGTACCTCTTTGATCATGAAGTAGTAGGCCTTGATTAGATCGTTCTCCGAAGGCTTGGTTCGCTTTTCCTCGCTCTGCTGGCTGGCTTGCTCCTGGCTCTCGAAGTCCGTACTCTTTCTCAGGTGGTGCGGAATGGGCAGCGGCATGGGCTTCGAGGTGACCAGAAAGCGGAACTCCGGTCCCCATTTCTGTGTGGCGTGTGTGTTTGTGTATGTGTTGGCTGCAGTGGCTCTGCACACGCTGGGGCTTTTGTGAGTCATACCTGCAGCATGTCCTTTACCGAGATGTTGTGCAGGCCAACGAAGACTGCCATGTCGAACTTGCGGTACACGAACTGGCCCGCTAGTCCCCTGAGGCAAATCTGCTCGTGCGGACCACAGCACGGTTAGCGTTGTTCCGTGCACTTCACAACGCGCGTTGGGAAGTGCAGGGTACCCTGACGATATCGGCCTCCTTCTCGCCCAGGAGAACGTTACGCAGCATCAGCGACGCCTTGGGCACGGTGAACCGCAACTCGAAGATCTTGTTTCGCAGCTTGTCCTGAGGACTCCTTTGCTGCTTTGTCTTGATTTCGGTGATGGCCAGTCTGTGTAGATGGCGTCAAGTCAGTACTCTGCTGCGCAGGAAATCGGCGAGAGTGTGCGGGGGTGTCACATACTTTTCTTGCTGCTCCTCAAAGGTGACGATGTCGGGGTGATCCAGCCGCAGGGTCTCGTCCAGGTCATCAGACAGCCGCAGGATCATGCCAATCAAGCTCGCAATTTTGACGGGTGAGAGGTAGAACTTGAGCGATGGCAAATCACCGATGAGCCTTGAAAAGACAGGGAGAAAGGGTCAGTCCCAACCTCACCCCAGCATGCGGGAGCGCCTGCGCAGGTGGACGCGTCGTACAGGACTTTAGCCAGCTCGGGGCCGGAGAGCACTTTGCAAATGCCGAACTTGAGGTTGATGTCGAACTTCTCCACAAAGTGCATGGGGCTTGGTGGTTCGTTCGGCTTTCGCTTTTGCTGTATACGCGGAATTGCAACCCCATTAACACACAGCATCACACACTGGGAGAAACCGGAGTGTGCCTACCTTGAGTACGGGCCGCCAGTTCGAGGTGTAGGGTGTAAGGAGCGCCTGTACGGACGAGATCTGGATGTTGAACTGATCGTAGAAGTCGTCCTCGTGTACCTGTGAGAAGCAGGGCCAAGCAAATGAGTGGCGCCCGCAGCAGGTTCTTCCAAGTATGTCGCTCGGACCTCTTTCTCATTGAAGGTATCGTTAGCTTCTCCCTGATTGGTGGTCGAGAAGTTGACTTGACCCAGATCAGCAATCAGCGCGAGGGAGTCGGGGTCTTGAAAGTCCTTCGGCCAGATGATCAGAGGCGCCTAGAGAAGAAAGGACCAATTGAGAATTACAAGCCGGTGTGGGGGTGTACGGGAGGTGTTGTACCGTGGCATCGACATCGATGGTGAAGGCCTTCCTGGAGCTGAAGAAGCTCATGAGCTGCGCTTTGGTGGCACTTCGAAGAGCGCGCAGCCTGCTCTGCGCCGCCGATCGGAGGTCTTTCAGGTCGGTCACGATCTTGTCCAGGAAAAAGGTAACTATAGAAAAACAGAGAAGAGATCAGTACGAGTGTCACTTGGTGCGAGTGGGCGTATCGTCCAACGTACCCAGGCGACCAATGACGCGCGGTGGCACCACGCAATCGAGAGCGCCCAGCGTCAGCCGGAAAGCAAAGTCCAGGCTCGGCTGGTCTGGCGGCTTGAAGTCGAACCGGGCGGTGAAGATGGGCGTAGGCTCTTGGTCAATCGCTCGCTTCGATCGCTGCAGCCTTCGTGACGGTCGCATAAGGCACGGAAACTTGGTGTCCTCCGTAAAGCGATCGTAAAGGCCAACCCCGCCTAGGCTGGCGACGACCTGAAAGACGGAAGAGAGAAGCCGAGATGAGCAGCGTAGGCGGCCCGATTGCTTCATGAGACACGGGCATACCGAGAAGGAGCCCTGGCGCACGGACACACCCACATCGAGTTCGTCGAATTGACCGAACAGGATGTCCTTTCTGTCCGCGTCTTTGAACACTCCCTTGCCGTTGGTGAGGTGGAAGTTGATCTTGAATTGCACGTACTGGGCGGGAAGAACGGTTAGCATTGGCCTCGTTGGTGGCAATGAAGGAGCAAGGACGTTCGAGGGGACATACGTCCTTGGGGATGATAACAGTGGACTCTTCTTCGTCAGTGGTATAGCCAATCGAGGCGTAGAGGTTCCTCTTCTGCTCCAGCGTCACCATACTCAGCAAAGCGTCCCAGTTTTCCGTTTGCCCCTGCGTAGGAATTGTGAGTAGAGCTGGCTTCGTTGTTCGAGCATTGGCCGTTACTGGTCTCTTACCGAAGCGGCGCCAGAGGCTGGAGCAGCTGGAGACGAGGAGCCCAGCCCGAAGTAACTGAGCCAACTGGACGTCTCTTGCTTGTGGGGCATCTTCTCGGGCGCGAGGTCAAGCTTCAACTCGGCCAGCGAACGGAAACTGCAACGCGTTGAGGAAGAGTGGAATCAGCCACAGTCCCGGGCAGACCGTGTCAGACAGGGGTACGTACTACAGCAAGTCCTCGTAGCTGTACTTGCGCTCCAACTCGGCAAGCCGGGGAGCTGGCTCGTAGCCTCGCAGTTTCAGTTTGTACAGTTTGATGTACTCGAGCCTGTCCCTTCGCCGTTCGGTGTAGTACTCGCCCGTCCACTTCCGTCGCTTCTCCTTGACGTCCTTGAGAGCACAGTTGGTGGCGAAGGTCCACCACGCTTTGGGGTCTTTCATGGGCGGTTGTTGCGGACGCAGCTTGCGGTACTGAGATATCGATTTGTGATGTTATGGAGTGTTCAATCAGCAGCCCAACGGGCTGAGCAGCAAACTAGTTCACAAGAGCAAAGGCTCGTACCCTGCGCCCCTTGGCCTGCAGCTGGAACCAGTTGAGCAGACCGATGATGTCGCGGAACTGTGATTCTTCGAGACCCAGCGAAACACGTTCCAGGAGAAAGTTGATGGTGGCCTTGGGTATTTCCATATTGGGCAGTCGCTCCTTGTTGATGATCACCTACCGAACAAATGCCAAGGACGGGAGGTGTTCAATTGAGGTATTCGCCAACGCGAGGTCGGGTGTTCATGGTACCTTGAGCTCGCTGGAAACCGGCCGCACGATGTAATGTGGAGCTTTGGCGGTCTTCTTGGAGTCCTCATACGACAAGATCTGCAAATATTATGCATGTGGCAATTAGTGGCACAGTGTGTACACGAAGAACGCAAGAACACGCACCAGGTCATTCAGCTTCTTGCTCAGCTCTGCCGTCGATTGATAGCTCATGAAGGTGGCGTCGGTGTCCCAATAAACAGCCAAATTCTTGATCTCGACCAACTGCACGACAGAAGGGAATGCGGCAGACGCCAGGTGAGCGCTGCTCATGAAAGGATAGCTGCAAGAGTAGGGCGTTACCTTGTGCACGAGTTCATGTTCAGTTGTGAGGAAGGCAGGTTTCCATGCAGAGTCGGTGGACCGTGCAGATAGCTGGTCCAGTGTCAAGCCACAGGCGAAGGGGTGCTGTGATGCGGGATTCATGATCAGCGAGATGAGTGAGGTTTTTTTCAAGAACCAGACATTCATTCAGAAGGTGAACGAAGTTTTTTACCTCCGATCGGTTGTCTTCGTAGCGGATATGAATCTTCTCTATGGTAATCTGGATGTTGTCGATCGCCTTCTGTACAAGCCTTGCGACAAACCCCTCCGGCTTCTGCACCATGTTGTCCTGGTCCGCTGCTGTGTCACAAAACGAAAAACATGGGAGTGAGGCGAGGCTGCCGCAGCCTACATATCTCGAAACAGCAACAGCAAATGGTAGGCTACCCTTCTTTTCTCTCTTCTGCTGCTTGAGTAGTTCGGCTTGTGTGAGCTTCTTCTGCTTCTTCTCTTGCTCGCGTTCCTCCTCTTCCACGTCCCACTGTTGCCCACACGCCAACAGCAAGGCCACGGTCAGGGTATTCGTTTATCATAAACCAATACTCAAACTCCGTATGGAGCAGAGGAGCTCCCCGAGATGAAGGTTTACGTATTCATTGTTGGAGGCGGCAATCACGAAGATGTTGCGAATAATGATGACGATGGGTTCGCTCAGCAAACCCGAACGGATGCTTGACCACGGAATCTTCAACCGTAGCTCGCCCAGGAAGCCTTCGTGGTTCAGCAATAAATGAATTAATGTAAATAAAATAGAAAAATATGCCTCAACGCTGCATCCTGCACACGCCTGCAGGCAGTGGCGCATACCTGATTTAACGGCAACAGGCAGATTGAGGTTGGCAAGGGCGCTCACTCGGATCTCGAGGTCCTTGAGCACCACATCACCGCCCCAGATGGCGATTTTGAGGTTCTCCTTGTCGAGGCCCTTCACGAACTTGCCCAGGTACTTGGTGAGGATTTCAGAGACGATCGATTCGAACATCTTGCTCTCCTCCTGCGCACGGCGAATGCGGCTTGCCCGTGCTCTTCGTCACTGATGGGCACTCTTCCAATTGAAAGATGTTGTCTCGCGTGGCAGTAAAGCTTCGATGTGATGGCCGTGCCCACAGCCCACCACCAGGACGTGGCTGGTTCTTTTTTTCCTTGGTTTCTCTGTTTTTTTCCCGCCCTCTTCCTGTTCCGAATTGGCTTCAGGAGACAAGCAGAACATTGCTAACGACGCTAGTTGGTACAAGTGCTCTACTGATCGATTGTGCTTCAACAAGTCCGTTGGTCATTTATGAAGGCAGCATTCCTTCCTTCAGGCAAGAAAGAGGCTGTACACAATCCTCATCGCCCAATGCGGACACCAGCCCTTCAAGCGTCTCTCGGGTATCAAGCGCTGGTAAGGCAGAGAGCGCTTGCTTCACCCTTAGGCCAGTCCACATTGAATAGAGTGAGCAAGACCATTCCGATGCAGTGATTCATGGAGGCGCATACCGAGAGCCTCGGCTAGCACTGACGAGGAACAGCAAGGTCACTTCGCAGCGGAGTTTGTCTAAGTCCACGCACACGGCCCACGCCACACTGACGTCTCGTGCTTCCTCTACGACCACAAACTGCGCCATATCTATGTCCGCCATGCCGCGCATTCAGACAAAGCACACACCCAAGGAACAGCAAGTGCAACGTTACCTGAGCCCATGTGCCAGTCCTTGAGCTCAAGTTGAAAGCCATCCAGGTCTAGCGTTTCCTGCTCGTGAACGTGTGAGTGGAGAATCAACATGGCACATTCATTGGTCGTAGTTGTGCACCTGGACCAAGTGAGTGTGCTGATCTGCCGGCTTCAAACGGTCGATGCCCACATGCGCCACATCTTCTTCCCCTGGCTACATGCACTCGCAGCTTAGGGCAACACGGTGCAATCGAACCACACAAGATGGGCGAAAAAGCGTACCGGCCGCGCAAGGTTCTTGGGAGCAAAGAGTCCGATAAGCGGCCACCGAGAGACGCCCTGCCGCCCTTCCTCCAGCACGTCGTTGGCAAAGAGCCAGCCCTGGTAGAACAGGTTGTAGTGGTCGGCCGAGCCCGGCAAGCGTTGGCTCACCTGCACCCGCAGCTGCCACTGCAGACCGGCAGCGCCCTCGGGCGGCAGAGTAGGGGGCAAACGCACGATGCGCTGGTCAGGCTGGACCAGGACATGGTGGGCGTGCTCCCGCACCACTTCAGCCCACACCACCTCCTTCAGTGGGCGTCCGAGTAGTGCCAGCCGACCCAGCACCTCGTGGGAAGTGAGGTCAACGACGAGAAGTTGGGGTGCGGCACGGAAAGCGTCGCCCCCACCATAGGACCCCACCGTGAGGGTGCACCACAGCCCCAGCGCCTCGCTCTTCTCCACACCCAGCATTTTGTTGTTCTATTTCGTTTCGTTTCGTTTGTTTCGTTTTGGTTTGTTTGCTTCCTGCGAATCTTCGCACTCACGCCTTTTCCGTTCTGAAGCCGCGAGGGTGGGAGTTGTGGTTTATTGTAGTAGAGCTGATCGTCCCTCTGGCTCGTCGGGTCGTCGTTCCTGCGAGTTGGGCGCTGTGATCCTCTGTTCGTCTTGTATCGAAGCCCCTAGGTCGTTTCTAGCGTCACCGCCTACCCTCTCGTTGTGTGAGCTGGACGACACATCGCTTTCTGAACCCACGGCGGACTCGATGGCCAGCTCCGCTGTTGTGGTTGCGTTCGCGGGCTGTTGTTGCTGGCGCATTCGTTCGAGTAGCTGCTCCTTCTGCTCGAGAGCCTTGTCAACGCTGCGCAGGAAGGAGCAGTAGAGCTTCTTCTTTTTGGCCACGTGCTTCCACTCGTCGACTTCGATCCGGCCGCGGCAGTCCTCGAGATAGTCGATGAGCATGGGGTGTGGACGGGACATGTTGAAGGGCCCGATAAAGAGGTCGAGGTTGTCTTTCACGTTCGTCTCCTCGCCACGCTCGACGCAGAGGACCGAGTAGAAGCGATCGAACTCCTTGACGATCTCCTCGTCGACGATGCGCCAGTTCTTGCTGAAGTTGAGGTAGGGTCGCAGGACGCCAGTGCTGATGGCCGGACAAAACACGAGCCGATGGCACGCCAGCGCCTGCTCCTGGTCCCGCTGCAGGATGTCCACTATCTGGTTCTCTCCAAACCCTGCCATCACGGCTTGCTGCACCTGTTTGGCGATTGCCAGGTCAGAGAGGCATGAAAAAAAACGAATAAATATAAACAAATAAATCCATAAATCCATAAATCCAAAAATTAATAAATTATCCGTTAATCGTGACTTTGCGATTGGAGATTTGAGATTTGAGGCATACCTGGCCGGGTCGGAAGCAGCTGAGGCCATTGCCTGTGATCCATCTCGGACGGCTTCGCCATTTGTGGCGACGAGGTGTACATGACCTTGCTAGCGAGGGTCGGATTCTTTTCGACGCCCACTAAGTCCGTGTGGCCCAGCTCGTCCAGTTCGGCCAGCAGGTAGCCGTTGTCATAGCCAATGTCTGCGATTGTGCCTGGATGTCGCAGATCGAGCATGCTCAAGACCGTCGAGAGCCGTGTGCCCAATCGCAGATTACGCCGGGATGTAACGATGCCAATTGCCCCGGCAGACGCGAATGGTGAGAAGAGGGGAGTGGAGAGGAAGGCGGATGGTGGTCGCGCGCCAGTGTGGAAGGAAGGGCACGGACCGGTCGTCCACCTGCAAGACGAGGCAGCAGATGTCGTCCGCCTCATCTTTGTGTTTTTTAATCTTTATGCCAAGAAAAACGTGCCGGCGTGTGTTTACTTGCACGCTAGGAAGAGGCTGCAGCGCTGGCCGCCTGCTTAGTCACAAAGGCATCGACAGCACGCGTGACCGTGGCAATGCACTCCGTCGGTCGTTCCACCACGTACTGCGCGGAGGTGATTTGCTGCTGGTCGGGCTGCGGCTGCTCCGTTGTCGCATGCCCGCCTGCGCCGCTGCCGCCCTCTCCATCGCTGCTTCGGCTCCCCGCTTCAGCCGAAGCTCTTGCGGGCGGCACCTCACCATTGAGGTCGGCCCCTGCAGCAGGGGCATCCGCACCAGCGGAGGTCGAGGCGGCGTCTCTGCTCTCCGGCGAGTAGAGGAAGGTGAGCAGCTTGGGGGTCCGCTTCTTGAAGGTGATCTTCACGATATTCTCCAGCGAGTGCACCCGCTCCACAGCCACCAGGAACCGCTTCTCCTCGTGCACCCGCAGCTCCAGCAGTTCGTCCCCCGTCACCACCAGATACCTGCGGGGAGGGGGTTATGCTTTAGTGACACAGGCACAGCACACAGCACGCAGGCGACGAGGGATCCGTACCACGGGTGAAGGCTAGCGTCGATCACCTGTTTGCAGGCGAAGAAGGACCAGGCCTGGTGAGACTCCACGTACTGGTCCAGGCGCACATACTCCCCGATCTTATGCTGCGGTCGCTTGTTACGCCCTATCGGTGACACACGCACGCGCGCAGTGAGACGTGACGTCCCATTGCAGGGGGCATTGGCAGTACCCGCGGCCCAGAGGGATGGCAGGGAGTTGAGAGACTGCCAGAGACCGGGCTTGCGCGGCTCGGCGATTGCCTTCTGCTTCTTGCTGCTGTCCTCCGCTGGAGCTGGAGCAGTGCTCTGTTCTGGCGCAGCCGCCTCCGCGGGGGCCGCGCTGCCGTCGGGTTCGGTTTCGATCGGGCCAGCTGGAGACTGGCCAGCGCCGTAGCCATTGAGAGAGCTGCTCGTGTCGGTCGTGGCGGGCTTCGCAGTTGCCTCGCCTTTGGCGCGTCCCCACGAGGAGAACAAGCCGCTGCCCCAACGCGACACCGTCGTCTGCCCAGGGACGGCGGCCTTCTTCTCCCCATCGCCGAGCCGTGCGGCTTCAGCGCTGCTTTCCGCCGAGGGCGGTTGATCGCCCGGCGGCGCTGATGGACCCTTCTCGTGGCCCTCCTCGGCATTGGCGTCTCCGGCTTCTTCGTCTTCGGCGCCCTCGTCTTCTTCGTCAACCGGATGGGCCTGTTCGCCTTCACCGTCATCGTCGTCGTCATCGTCGATGGTGAACAGACGCTGGGAGGTGGAGTGCTTCTCGACCACTGCTTGTTGCTTTTCCTGGCCAGCGGCGGACGAGGCGTTGGTAGCAGGCGCGACAGTGGCGCTGGCCGCATCAGCCGGTCCGGCAGCAGGCGCCGAGGCGGCGGTCCTCCCACCGCCGAGCGAAAAGGGAATGGTGGGCATGCGAGTGGACACCCGCGAGAAGCCCGACGCGAGCGTCGACACCAGCGATGTCGGCAACGAGATGCCCGGCGTTCGCAGCGACGACGTTGCAGCTCCCGTCGAGGCGGTCGATGGGGAGGCAGAGTCCGCTGATGGAGACGAAGCAGACGATGGTGATAGTGCCGGTGCCGGTGCCGGTGTAGGGGATGATGGCGTTTGGGTGGGGGATGGCAGTGGCGGCGGAGGCAGCGGTGGGGATGTGGATGGAACAGCGGCGGAGGAAGTGGAGGAAGAGGGCGGAGATGAGGAGAAGGAGTAGGCTGTGCGGTCCTGGTACTTGGGCGCCGCACCGGACGACCCGGTGAGGAAAGACGAAAAGAAGGCCGAAGTGACCGACGAAGCTGCCGACGATGACGACGCCGCCGACGACGCGTTCTGAGTGCTGATGCAGACGAGACACTTGGAGCGGTCGTGGTCCATTATTTCGGTGTAGTCCTCCGCGGGCGATGCGGCAGGCGACATGAGGAACGAGTGCAGCGCTTCGTAGCCGCCATGCACCCCGCTCACGTGGTTGAATCCTGGGGACACGATATGATATTGTTTGTTTGTAGTGAGCGAATGCCAGGAGGCGAATGGAGACCAGCTGGGCCTACGCACCTTTCTGCAGGAACTGGAGTACGATGAGCTCGAGAAATGTGTCGGTCTGTGCAGCGCCCATGAAGGCGAAGTGCATGGAGTCGCTCTTGAGCTGTGCGAGCCCGTCCAACAGCTGCTTGAACTCTTCGGGCCGCTCGAGCAGCTGGTCAGGGGAGAGGACAGAGGTGAGCGTGGAGACGGGCGAGGGGCGGACGGTGCGCCCCATTGGTTAGTTTTTGTGTTCTTTTTGGCAGCGCGCACCAATCGGGAGGGCAGGTGGAAGGCGGTCGGGAGGTGGCCGCTCCGGAACTCGTCGTCCGTGCGCACGTCGAGCAGGAGGAACTTGAGACCCTTGCCGGTCATCGTCTCTGCCGCTTCGGGCGCCGACAGCTGCAGACAGGTGGGCGTCGACAGCGACGGATCGGCCGTGAAGAGGCACCGCTTCACCCACGCGCTCCAGTCCTGTGGCCGCCGCCGACGAAAGATATGAACGAAATCCGCGCATTGTGTCAAGCGGGTGTCTACCAAGTACCTGTGTTTGGAAAGTGGCGGCGTAGAGCTGCTGCCTAAAGGCGCGCGGCGTGCGTCGTTCGAACGTGAGGGCCTGATAGGTGGTGGTGGTGGGGTGGGATGAGATAAGATCTAGCGAGCACCAACGACCACATGCATGAGTTGGGGAGAGGGGTGCACACCTGCCCGATGAGCTGGTGGATCTCCTCCGGGGAGGAAGTGGTAACGCGCGAGAGCTCGGAGAGTATCGCCTGCTGGCTGGTGGCAGCAAGAATCGCCGATCTGCGGTTGGAAGCCCAAAAGGCGCGTTAATGCGGGGCTCTCATATACAGGAGAGTCCAGAGCGGAGGCCGAAAGCTCTAGGGGGGGTACCGCTTGCTGAGCAGGAAGGCCAGACCGAAGAAGTAGGGGAAGAACGGATCGCCATGGGCGAAGAAGAAGTCCCACAGGGTGTAGACCTCGTCCATGTCATAGATGCATGTAAAGAGCGAAGAGAACTGTGCCCACCCACCACCCGTTAGTACTCAAGTCGTTACGAGAAGGAGGCACAACAGCCACGCGCGGAAGGATCGCGCACCCATTGGGAAGAGAACCGGAAATGGGGTAGATTGTTTTGGTCGAGGAAGAGGCATAGCGGTTGGTCGTGGTACAACACCAGCAGGCGGAACAATTGATTGATACAACTGGTACGACGATACGCGGTAGGTGGTAGACTTAGAATGCAAACTATGCTTTGAGAAAAAAAAACAATGTGGCTGCGTACGTATGAACAGAGGAGTCTTCGACGAAGGTGAGTGGAACGTGCTTCGAGATGAAGGTGTCGAAACAGTTGAAGGCCACATCCAGTGGGTAGTTGAGCATGAGAAACTGGGCCAGTAATTCGTTCAAGTACAGGCCTGCACATCATTTCACAATGACGGTGTTGAGTGACTGATCGCACTAAGGTTAGTCCTTTAATGGAGGGCAGAAAACCTTCGCGGTACTTGACATAGCGACGCTTGCAGTAGAACCGAAGCACACGAGTCATACGCTGCGACACGCCATCGTCTCTGAATTCTGCATGGGTAGTGAGTTGAACACACACCACACCACCACACCACAAGTCGCGCTTCGATTGTCGTACCGGGCAGCTCGGGGCGAGTGTCGCGGCAGGCTTGGACGAGCTTCTCCTCTTCGGGCGTCAGCGGGGCGGCAAGCAACTCTTCCCACCCGGCCATCGAATCGCCCGGCTTTTTGTCTGCGCCCAGAAGCGACTGCACCAGCAGTTCAACCAACGAAGAGAAGCGCGGCACTACGTTGGCCAGATGGTAGCGGTGAGCGACAAGAGGTCGAGGCGCACCTTCCACAGCGCGGGCCGGACGGATTCGGGAATGATGTAGCTGCGACCAAGCTGCCGCAGGTGGTCGAGGTCGGGCGAGGCCTTGCCCAGCTCCTCTTCGAGCTCGTGCATCGCCTCCTCGCTCGTCTCTTGCCCGTGTGGGTAGTCCTCCTGTTCGGCGGGCTTGTTGGTAGACGAGTCTGCGTCGCTTCCGCCGCCGAGCTCTTCGCGTCTGACCAGTTCCCGCAGCTTGAGCTCGTTGAGGCTCTCAAGGTAGCGGCCTTCGATGGTGTCGGTGATCTCCTTTATCAGCGAGTGCTCGGGCGTCAAGTCTTGTTCAGTCGCCTCCGCCTCGACGAGAACGTCATCACCATCGCCGCCACCGACGCTGTCGCCATCCTCTTCCTTCTTTTCGCTCGTCTGTTGCTGGTGTTCATCATCGTCGCCCCCGTCAGCCGCAGCTTGCGTGGCGCCGTCTTCTTCGTCAAGTGCAAACGTAGAGGTGCTTGCAGCCGAGAGCGTGGAAGCGAAGGCGGCACCAGGCACGGAAGAGCCACTCTGCGAGTGCATGAGTGCGGTTGAAGATGCCGGCGGGTGGTCCACTGCTGGTGGTGGCAAGGGGGTGCGAGTGTCAAGAGAGGGCCTGGGCGGCAGCTTTTTGCTGCCCATCTCTTCTTCCATGATCTTCTGCAGATCGACTTCGCCAAAGCCGAAATCTAGCTCGATGTCGCCCATGGGAAGGCTGTCCATGTCTGTGGACGCAAGCTGCCGGTTGCTGTCGAGCGCCTCGAAGAGGGGTTCGTTGAGGATGTCAGCCAGCTGGCTGGACAGATCAAAGTCGCCCATTGAAACGGAGGGTGAAGCCGCCCCTTTATCATCCATAGTGTGCCTTTGTTGTTTTATTTCCTTTTTCTTTTTCAGGCAGCTTTTTTATTTTTAACAGGCCAGCACTTCAGAAATCAAATTGAAGGATCAAGGATGAACAGCAACAAGTTTTACGTCCCGCGAGGCCCGAGGGTGGAGCATGCGATCAAGGACCCTGCGATCGAGGAATGGGCGTTCTACAGGGAGAACACGCACCGCTACTTTCGGATGAATCCCAAGATCGCGAGGAAGGCCCTCATCTGGGCGGTGGCCGTGCCGTACATCACCTACCAGCTGACGAAGATGGCCCAAATCGAGCAGGACAACCAAAACCCGCGCAGCCAGCTCGCCGTTCCCGACCGGAGTACCTTTGAGACCGTCCAATGCCGGCACCATTCCGACGTCCCTCCCCGCGCGTCGATTTGTACCTTCGCATAAAAGCACGCGTGCCTTCACTCCTCGCGCTCTCCCTCATCTTGTCTCGCAGCCCCTTTCTTGGCAGCAACTCAAGCGGAAGCTTGTCGTCGTGCACAGCTCGTTGGTGTAAAAGGTTGCACTAACCTGACTTTAATCTTTGTTTTGAAAAACTACTACTTCCTTGCTTGATGAAGCTCGAAACGCTCGGCTACAACTTCACTTGCGCGAGGTAGCCTTCTTCTTCGAGGGCAGCGATGATCGTCTGTACGGCGTTGGTGACGCTGACGCGCGAAGCGTCGATGGTGATCTCGGGACTCTTGGGCGGTTCGTAGGGGTCGTTCACGCCCGTGAAGTCAGTGATGAGGCCGCGGCGCGCCTTGGCGTAGAGGCCCTTGCGGTCGCGCTCCTCGCACACCTCGAGCGGTGTCGAGATGTAGATCTCGAAGAAGCCGCCGTGGCGGCTGACCATGTCGCGGCACGTCCGGCGGCCCTCCTCGTAGGGCGAGATGGCGGTGAGCACCGCAACGCCGCCCGACTTGGTGATCTCGCTGGCGACGTAGCCGATGCGGCGCATGTTGAGGTCGCGGTCGGTGCGGGAGAAGCCCAGCTCGGAGGAGAGGAGGCCGCGGATCTTCTTGCCGCTGAGCACGGACACGGTGCGGCCGCCACGCTGGAGGAGGGCGCTCTGGAGGGCGTGGGCGATGGTGGACTTGCCCGACGACGAGAGGCCGGTGAAGAAGAGGGTGAAGCCCTGCTGGACGCGCGGCGGGTAGGTCTCGCGGAGGATCTTGACCACCTCGGGGAAGGAAAACCAATCTGGAATGTCCATCCCCTTGTAGAGGCGTCGCCGCAGCTCGGTGCCGGAGATGTTGAGCACCTGGGAGCCGGACGGGACCTGGTCCTCCTGGAAATATTCCTGGCGATCCTCGACGTAGACCACCATGCGGAAGTCCATGATCGTGACGCCCAGCTCCTCTTGGTGCTTCTTCACCAGCTCCTGCGCGTCATAGACACCGTAGAAGAGCTCGCCCTTGCTGTTGTTGCCTGTTGCCGTTGGGAAAGAACGGTGAGCCACAGCGCCGGCGGAACAACAAGAAGAGAATTGAATGGTTGATGTCTCATTCGTGGTATGTTTTTCAACACTGATTTTCAGCTAGAGCTAATAGTTGTAAATCATCGACGTGGAGGGAGCAGAGGGGCAAGAAGAGCGGGGCGAGTCGTACCAGGGCCAGCATGATCTCGGCCCACAATGAAGTGGGTGGCACCGTAGTTCTTGCGGATGATGGCGTGCCACAAGGCCTCCCTCGGACCAGCCATACGCATGGCCAAAGGCAGCAGGGACAAAGATGCCAAGCCATCCGGGTAGTGCTTCATCATCTCCTTGTAGCACCGCACTCGCGTGTAGTGGTCAACGTCACCTAAACGTGGCCCAAACGGTAAAAACAGGTCAGCGAAGACGAACTCGCGCGCAAGAGGAATAGGAAAGACAGTGAAATATAAACTACAGACTCAGACAGGTTCTTAGTGACATCACGTAGGTATGTCAGGTCAAGCGTTGGAAAAAGATGACATCATAGTAGTGGTTGATAGTTGCAAGGAGCGAGAGGGTGGCCACTTACCAGGCTTGGTCATGCCGACCACTGGGTGGATGAGCAGATTGCAACCGGACTCGCGGGCAGCAAGGACAGTGATCTCCTTGTGCGACCTATGCATGGGGTTGCGAGTCTGGAACGCCACCATGCGGCTCCACGACTTGGCAGCCATCGAGGCACGAATCTCCTTCGGAGTTTCTGTGTAGCAAATCCTTCGTTAGCCGTTGGAGTGTAGGATCCAGTCCAGAGGCGTGAACGTACGGCGCAGCTCAACGAAGTCGTAGTGCGGCGGGAGTTGGATCCCCTCGATAGAGCCGCCAACGTAGTAATCTCCGGCCTTGTTGAAGAGGTACCAGACCGCTGGGTGCGCCTGATCGTTGGCACCAAACACTGCAGAATGGGACGGAATCGGATGAGCTCGGATTTTTTTTAAAAAAATCTGCAAAAATCACCGGAGCTTAAGTTCGTTGTGTACCCTGTACGGCCTCCTTGACCTTATCGGGCTTCCACAAGCTCTCAACGGTGAGGATCGCCAGGGGGATGCCCTCCTTAGGATCAAGGAGGGCAACGCGCTGCCCCTTGGCTAGCTCCCTGTACTGTTGTGTTGTGTACACGAGCTAGGGGTGAGGCCAGCTGCGCAATGAAGGGAAGAAAGGATCCGTGGCTAAGCAGCGGAAACCTTCTCCGCCGTCACGTCGAGCGTGACCGGCATCGGCCACAGCAGACCCGACTTCAAGCGCATGCCATCGACAACACTGTAATGTTGCGAAAGCGTTAAATCGAGGAAAATCTTGTACTGCTTAAAAGTGTGTGTCGGCGACAACGAACCTGTCGTAGTCTTCCTTGTTGAGGAAGCCCCGGAGCGGAGAGAAGCCGCCGTTGAGTAGCAGCTCCAAATCGCAGACTTGACGCTGAGAGAGGCGGAGCTTCTTGAGCATCTTGGCTTCTTGCGTCAGTTCGGCGACGAGGGCCTGGTCGTCAGGAATCAGCTCGCACAGGCGTCCGCCGTGCGGGGCCTGGGCTACTACAGCAGTAGTGGCGGCCATGGTGTGATCTTGCTCGATGCGGACGAGGAGTCCTTTCTCGCGGAAGGGTTACGGAATAGGGGCGTGGTCCAGCGTGATCGAGGCGTGCAGATCCGGCGGTTCTCGACAAGCGATGAACCGGAGGGCCTAGAGACGTAGAAGGGTGGTGAGCGACGACAAGAAGAGCAAGAGCGAAGCGAGACCCAAAAAGGCCAGCGCCGTTTTGCCGGCGCTTGTTGCCCACTAAAATCCCGGTTTTTTCACTACGAATTCCTCCTATCACATTACATTCCAGGCATTCCAAAGTGCCACATGGGCTTTTGGGACCCGACCAAGTTGCTGTTGCATGAAGCGTCGTCGTGTACCACAATAGGCCGCGCAGGGTGGGAAGAGGGACCTCTTGTCCGGCTCGACGAGCTCTTTCTGGGCTGGGAGTGGTGCTGGTAGTTAAACTAGTTCATCGACTTATCAGAACGAGAGTAAAATAGGGCCAGGAGGGAGACAGTGCGAGGAACTGCGCAGCCCAAGATACAATCGGGCGGTGGCCATGGAAGTTGGCACCCGCTAAGGAGTGTGTAACAACATTCACCCCCAGAGGTTCTCACTCTCCAACCGGCCCGAGAGGGTCGGTCTGAGAGAGTTGCCTCAGAGGACCTGCACCATTGTTAGGCTGCGTTTCAGTCCTCCCCGCCTGTCAGAGCTTTCCCCTTCACCACCAGGCCTGGTTGACGCAATCACCCTCCTTTTTTTTGTGGAGGTGTGGCAGCCAATACATCCACCAGCTTTGGCCCGGCGAACTTGACGCTCACGTGTACACCACACAGCCCTGTTGCATTGGTTTACGTGGCTGATCAACATCATTCTATTCTCACGCAATGCAACGTAACACCCACTTACAGGCGGGCCGCTTCGGGTGGGTGAGCCGAGGTGCTTGTGTCGTCCTTGCTCGAGGCCCAGGCAGGGGGCACCAGGCGCGCTGCCTGTCTGCCCAGCTGGAGATCGTGCAGCAAGCGGAGGTACCACTTGACGCACTGATCCTTGCGGGTGTAATCGAAGTTGTTGAGGATGACGTCGTGCGCGTACTTGAGCAGCTGCGGCCATGATTCCTTCGGGCTGCCCTTGACGATGTTTCGGACGAGCACGAGCACCACGTCCAAGATCTGCACGTCGGCGATGATCATGAAGTTGAAGAGGAGCAGGATGAGCTGTCGCGGGTCGTTGGGGTCGTGCAGCGTCGACGGCGGGAGTGGCTGCTGGCCGCTGCCGGCCTTCGAGTCGGCCGCGCGTTGCTGGATTTCCAGTATCTTGTCGGTCAGCGTCTTCAGGCTGAGCACCACCAGCGACGAGGTGGGCGGGAGGGCCGACACAATGGCGAGAAAGCCGTCGGTGAAGGCCGGGAACGGGATGTAGCCATAGTACTCGAGGCAGACCTTGATGTAGTAGGGCACCAGCTTCATGACGTGGGGCGCCATCGCGTTCTTGCCATAGCCCCACGGGTCGATGAACAGAGACTTGAACATCTGGTGCACGCCCTTGCTCACTCTGGCGTCTTCGTGGGCCACGTTCCTGTCAAGGGCAACGACCAACGAAAAATGTGAGCTACTTCGCGCGAGAACAGGTTTGCAGGGCGGTGGACCGTACTTGAACATCATCGGGAGCAGGTGCTCGCTGAGCAAGTTCTCGGGAACGAGCGGGAGGACGGGAAGTACTGCGACCATGAAGAAGCGAAGGCGTGCCAGCTCATGACCGTCGAGCTGCTTGAGATCCCCATCGGCTAATAGCAGAACCGGGCCAATGGGTTGTCAGCAGCAGCAGCGCCTCACAGAGCACACTCACACGCCGAAAGTGCAGTAGTACCCTTGGACGGAATGGGAAACAGTTCTACGACGCCCTTAAGGTTGTCCGTGTCCACGGCCGCCTGTCGCGCAATCGTGTGGACGATCTGGTCGTACAGGGCCACCGGCACTCGCGCGAATTGAATGAAGGAAAGGGTCTGCAGAGCGCGCACGCACTGCTCGCCGGACATGACCACGTAGACCGCCGCGAAGAGCGTGTTGATGCACAGGAAGATCATCTGCATGAACGTGCGCACTTCCTTTTCAACCATATCTAGATACAAGAGAGCACGCACGCACACATCATATCATACGCGTTAATGCAAGCCCTGTTCGCAGTCGCAGAGGGACTATAGTACCTTTTGGCCGTCCTTCGTCCGCGCCTTTGACGCCGCGCCAGCCTTGATAAAGCTCCTCGGCGAACATATGAAGTCTGCGGTTATGCCAAATCAGGTGGATGAGCACGTATGCGAACTGCCGCGATGTGTGCGGTGCGGTCGTCGCATTAGAGGGGGGGGGGGGAGAGAGAGAGAGAGAGGGTCTACCTGTCAAGTGCGTACTGCCGATCGCACGGCTGCAGACTGGGAAAAAGGACGCCCAGGGACTGGGTAAGATTGCGCGATTGCTTGAAGAGTGCAGTGTCCTTGCACTCGACAATCTAAGCGAGCGACGTTGGCTTAGTACATCCGCTGCACACACCAATACACTACACCATATCACGCGTGTTAAGTGCACTTACCTTGGGCAATAGCGCGGGGTCCCTGTTCTGCATGGCATGGAGAATCCACGTGTAGGCGAACACTTCGCCCAACAGCACGTCGAGCACCAGCCGCAGCACCAACTGCGCGCGACACGCCACAGTAAGACACGCGGCATACGAAGGGCAACCATGAGTAGCAGAGAACGCACGGCGCGGTCCTCTTCCACGAGCTGGAGCGGATCGATGTTGGTGCAGACCAACGAGGTGGCGTGGCGTCGATACCGCGTCACCTCATCGAGAGGAAGCGGCAGTGTGGACGAGTCGACGGAGTGGCGGACAGAGTGCGAGACTAGCTCGAGCATCAAGAGCCTCGACGCATCGAGCAGTTGCTCCTCCTGCGCCGAGACCTCGTAGTGTTTCTTGAACACGGTCATGCCTTTCCTGTATGCGTTCAGTACGCGCAATCAAGTGTTAAACCAAGACACCCACCGCGACACACAGCCGGCACTGTACGTACAGCAGGCCGCCAGCGGCGAACAGGGCCACGAAGTGGGTGGCGGGGTGCCGCCTCGATCGACGAGTTCATCGTAAGCCGCCTTGCACTCGACGGCGATGGCCCGAAGCCAATCGGTCGGCTCGTGAGCGGCCAGTCCGGCGTGCGACGATGGCGGCGGCGGTGAGGTCACGAAGGCGGCTCGCTTCATGGCCCGCGTGACGAACACGTACTGGAGCAACTGGAAGAGGGTAAGCCCGTGCTCGAGCGGCGGCAGATCGGCCGACGCGACACCTTCCTCGCCAGCGTCGTCGACCTTCTCTTTCCCCTTGGCCGGCCTTCGCGACACCGCGCGCTGCCGGAGAAGAATCTGGTCCGGCGACGGAGTCCACAGTCGGAGGAGAAGGTGGGTCACGCGGGCCAGTCGGTCGAAGGGGAGGCTCACCATGGCATCGCCGACGCCGCTGAGAATCGTCGCAAGGTGGTTGCTCCTCCTGAAATAGACAATGCCGTCGGGCCGATCAATTAGGGCTCTGCAGGGGAGAGATGACGAGGCCAAAGAGACGTACACAAGAACGTCGGGCTGCTTCTCGAGGTATCGCAAGATCGTGTCCACGCTCACATCGCTCCGGTCCCCGAGAACTCCGACCGAAGCGCCGAGATAGGTGATACAAAGAGCGAACAGGGCTCCGTCTATCGGCCGTGACGACGAACAAAGAACGAAGACGAAGCAGGCCAAAGGTGAGAAGGCGGCCAGCGGAGAGGTAATGGTGAAGCGAAGGTGCGTACCTGGGCTGCATCGACTAAACACATTCTCGAGAATTGACACTCCCTTCAGCGTTTGCTCTGCGACGGGTCGCTGCGGATCTGGATCGACAAGAGGCGATGATGAGCCAAGAGCGCGAGAAACCATACAATGGTACAATGCGGAGCACGCTGCAGGCCGACTTACCTGTCCTCAGTAGATGCGCAGCGGTCTCGTCGTTGCACACGCGCAGCCAATTGGTCAGGAGCTGAAGGCACGGAATGATCACCGGCGTGTACATGTAGTTGGGGCGCGAGTAGTCCTCCAGACACCAGAGAAGAAAGTCCACAACGTTCGGTGTGAGCTGGGAAGGGTGAAGCCACTTTCGCTGCGAGCTCAAGAAGCGAAGATTCGAGAGCAACTGCAGCGGAAGAAGAACGAAGAACGAAGAAGAAATCAGTACAGCACGGACGACTGAGACAAAGCGAAGGGCGGAAGGGCCACGCACGATGGAGGGGCTGCAGTATTTATACTGTTGCATTCGATGAAAGCACTCGTCGAACTGGGCCAGCCGGTCTGGGTTGCGTGCGGCCAATTCAGCTGCGCCACAAACAAGGAAGAAAGCGTGAGGCGTGGTGCTCAATTCGAATGCACGCAAGGAGGCACGCACCCCTTTCTCCGATGGTCTGCGGCTGGGACTTCTCGATGTCCACCGGTCCGCGAACTGAAGCGCGGATGCTGTAGTAACAAGTGGGAGTGAGTGGCCAACACATGAAGAGAGCCGACGAGCACCAACGATCGAGTGCTTCACGTGTGATGCGACGCCAGCGAAACGTACGTTTGAGCCAGCTCGGTAGCGCGATAGCTCTTCGCCAGGTACTCCAACTCGGCATTCTCGAACAACTCGTTCCAGTAAAGCGTGGATCGCTGAAGCTTTAGACCTCTGCAAGTTCGGGAGAAAGGGGGCTCGTTAGCCTTCGGGTGAAGAGACCTCCGGACACTGTATGTGCGTGCGTGCGTGCACCTTTCGACGCCGAACTGATCCAAAGCGGGCGACTCAAAGAAGCGCACGCGACGCTCGGCCAGCGCCGAGAGAAACACCTCTGCTGGCATGTTTGGGATGTCGATCAGCGGTGGCTGAGCAGGCAAGCGGAAAAGAAGAAGAAGAAGAAGGTGAGGCATGTGTAACCAACTGCACAGACACGCGGAGACAGCGAAGAAGAGTACCGATCGCTTGAGCTTGGAGAAGAGGATGCTGACGTCATCGGAGCCTGTGGTGTTGGTGGCGAGCTTGACGTAGAGCACCAGCAGAAGGAAGGGCAGCACTACCGACCCGACCTTGGGCGTGAGGGGCAGCCACTCGGGGCGCAGCACCAGCGAGAGGTCGTCCAGGTCGAACGCGTCGTAGAGGTTGGCGTAGCTGAGCCTGTGCGGGTCCACCACCTTGAACACCTCGCTCACCGCACGCCAGTTGAAGAGGTTCTCCATCACGATCTTCGTCTTGGCGGTCTTGATGAGCTGCACGCTGAGCGGCTTCAGCCCGGTGCTCAGGTACTCGGTTTGGTCGAGCCTCGAGGGAGAAATGGATGAGGTGGATGACGAGTGGGCTGCTGGTGGGAGCAAGTGGAGGTAGTCGGGCTTGATGTCAAGGATGGGCGCAGATCTGGGTTCGAGATGGGCGATGATTGCCGCGATTTTGTCGATGCAGTGCAAGCGACCCGTGGCGATGAAGAAGGTGAGCTGCTGGCACCAGTGGTCGACACCGATCTTCGATTTCATTTTTGCCTGCGGTGGGGATGGTGGCGGAGGCGGCAGGTTGCTGTACAGCTTTTTCAAATCGTGGCCTGGTGGCAGTGGTGCATCCATCACCATTCTCATCCCAAGTGGTCGCAACGTGGCCTTCATTCCGAGGTGCGGGACCTAATCTTCCTTTTGTATTTAAAATACATCAATAAAAATGATAATAATAAATAAAACAAATTAAAAGCTCGGCTGAGCGGTACGCTCTCTTTCAGAGAGACGGTGCCGGCCAAGGGCACGGATCGGAGGCGGATGTCTGCCAGGGAGGCACTGGTGAGGCTTCCAGACTCGTGGGTGTGGCAATCGTAAACGTCGAGTCGCGTCAGGCGCGGGCACGTCGCAACCTTCGCCTGGAGTGCCCCCTCGTCAAGCCTCATGCCGATCCGCAGCCGCAGCTGGACCAGCGCCGAGAACCAGGGCTCTCTGGAGCGACGGTTGGCGGCGAAGAAGAAGAAGATCGGCGGCGATGATCATCGTCATTGAGGCCGAGGAGAGAGCGCAGAAGCCCGACGCTTCAGGGGCAGGGCACCGGGCGCGACGCCAGGTCACGACAAATCCGCGCGCACACGCCCAGGCCTCGGCGCAGTCCTTCGCACGCCACTGACCAGGCAGAGTCCAGGTGATCGAGGGCATGCTCGTGAAGGGCAGCTCCAGTCGGGTGAAGCGCTCGATTCCACGTCTCTCCCAACGTTGGTGATGTCGATCGTTAGCCACCCGTTCACCACTATCCGGCCTTGGTGACGCACCTCAGTAAGCGAAGCATGGCCTGGAAGGTGATGGCGGTCTTGGCGAGGGAGAGGCGCGTGAGCAGGGTAAGGGCTGGCCCAAGTCTTCAGGGTTGGCGCGCTCGCAGTTGTCTCAGTTGGATGCGGCACGAGCAGCGCCGAGATAAACGAGTCCTCGATACCTTGTTGCGCGACAGATCCAAGTCCTGTGTGCGACGGCAATACGCAGTTAGGCCCATCAGTAACGTTTCACTTCCCACTTGGCAGATGCCCATCGCTGTGGAGCAGTGAGAGTCTGGTTACCTGCAACGCGGGCACTGGGACGAGTCGGTCAAAGCGTGGACTCCGCATGCCGCACCTCTGCGAGGACCCAGCATTTCGAAATGAGAGCCGGTTGAGACCGAACTACGTGACGAAGTACTAATGGATGGCTCATCAAAGGGGCAGAGGAGACCGCAGTGGGAAACGCAGGAAACCAGCGGAGGCTCTCGGTGGTGACCAGGGTGGAGGAGAGATTGAGCTCCTCGTGGCTTCAGTGCCGTGTAGATGTATCATTTTGTTTCATTATATTTTTGGGGTGAAGGTGTCGAGACCACTTTGATTAGGCGATAACCACCGCCCGTAGGCTCAGGCTTCGTCCTGCCCAGTTGTCGACGTTCCTCTATCGCCATTAGGGATCACAACCCACAACTAAGCAGCGGGAGGTGTTGGTTGGCGGATTTAAAACATAAGCTCGTGCCGTGCCTGTCCCTGCTCTTTCTACTCCGGACCTTCACCAACGCTTATGGGATACGGACCTTGGCCGGCCCAAAACTGGACTCAGGAAGGCAAGTTGTAGATGTTCATGCGGCTGGGGGCAAGTGTGGGTAATGAGTTTGTACAGAAGTATAGATATACAATTATGTAAAATAAATATAAATCCCAACCACGCCGCGGCACCCCGCCGGCGGAGGCGCAACGTCTCTCGTGCGCGCGCGCTTCGCTTTTCACTCTCACCAGCCTTTCCTCTCGCTCTCGCTTTGGGCGTGCGGGATGGGGAAGGTCATGACCGGCAGGTCGTCCTCGGGGAAACGGTCTGCTCTGCTCTCGGAAGCCATGGGGTAGGTCATGACGGGCAGCTCGTCGTCGGACGCATCGAACTCGTTGCGCTCGGGGTTGTGGAAGGTGGAGGCGTTGGATCTCTCGCGGTCGGGCAGCGTGTCCATCTCGATGCCAGCCCTAATCGTGCATGCATGAGCTCAGCCATGAGACGCCAAATGTGGCTGACTGTGTCGAGTTTGGTGTGCGTACGCGTGCTGCGGCCTGCCGCAGGTGCCCTGTTCTCCCAATCGACCAGCGCGTCATCGTTGAATTCAAAGTAGAGGTTCCTCCTGCGCAGGCGCAGTATCCAACTACGAGCGAGATGGCGAAAGAGTTGGGTCAGATTCACCGCCCAGCACACGGAGAGACAGATCGCAACGTACCCCAGCATAATCACGAGAGCGAGCTCACTGGCCTCGTTGAGCATACGGTAGGCCCACGTGTGGTAGTGGAACAGACCCGCGTAGAGCAGTGCCCACTAGCGACCCAAAGAGAGTATTAAGTCAGATTACACGACTCACAGGAACAGGCTGATATTGCAGGATCGTACGGCGATCATGGGGCAATGTAGCCAATGTGGACCCACATGAACGTTCTGTTGCCAAGAGGTGCTATGGTATAAGAGGATAGTGCAAACAAAGGTTTTCACACAGCACCAACAAGACGGACGGGACGTACTTCAAGATACGGTGGCGCTCTTGCAAAGTGAGTTTGGATCGCTGATACCTGACATCGTTGAGTTCAGCACCCGGAGCGTTGTCTGCGGGAAGCTTAGGTGGCGGCTGCATTGTACGGGAGGGTTACGGTCAGTTGCCTGCAAGGGATCCAGCAAAGTGGGCGGGAGAGGGGGGGGGGAATTTCGTACCACCAAGCCACCAGCGCTGGATGATGCCTGAGCAGGCCCGACCGACTGGCTGTTCTGGATTGCTTTGTTTACGTTCTTGATGCTGAAGCTCGTGAAGAAGAAGATGACGATCAACATGCACCCAAGGCCGAAGATCGAAACAACCTGACAATACGAGAGGTAAACAGATCAGTGAACGTTTGGCGATGGCCACAAAGCGGCGGTCGAAGCAGCACATACCGCATAGTATCCTTCAAGGGCAAAGTTGATGACCCAAGTGATGTAGAAGACGATCTGCACCGCACAGAAGATCAAGGCTTCAAACCAGCCCATGCCCTTTCGGCTGATCCCCCACGCCAGGCCGACCAACAGGAGACCGCCGAAGAAGTACGAGTACCAGAGCGAGTTGTAGATGACGTAGATCACATCTATGCCCCAGGTCATCACTCCCTGAAGTGCGTCAACGAGGCGCGTTAGAACCGTAGAAGAGGATAGCCGACGGTGTGGGAAATGGCGAAGAGGACACAGAGCTCGGTGCACATACCCTTTCAGAGATGTAGCCCCAGTATGCGGTATTGAAAATCACAAGCCACAGCTTCATAATCGGCCAGAGCGATATGTACTTGTGCAAGCGATTGGAGCCGGCTCCCTGAAATGAAGAACGTCTGGTGAGTAACTGACATTCATAACCTCACGACACACGTTGGCACTGCCTTGCACGTACCTTGTCAATGAACACGATGTTGCCCAGCCACGCCAGAAGCAGCACGGCGTAGACGATGATCAAAATGCCGTAGATGTAGGGCAGTGGGATCGTATCCCAGCCGAGGTATTCACCACCGGGGTTCAAGAACACTTCGTAAAACTGATAACCGTTGAGGGGCAAGACGTCTCAATGAGTAAAGGACTCACGCGCAAGCCGAGTAGGGAGAGATGAGATGAAGCGAAGGAAGCAAAGAACTAACTGACAACGCGTGTCCACTGCACAACGCAGAAAAGTGGAGGAGCCCACAGCGGGATTGAGAGAAGCGTACCTCAACGTTAAGTTTGGTTTGGTTGCAGTTGACGAGCACGAACCAGTACATGTCGCGAGTTTTGGCAACGCCGGTCATGTTGGCAAAGCCCTTGAACTGGTGCACGGCGCACTTCGACTTGTTTTGCGCAATCTTGTTGCACACCTGTAGCACGCAAGGGGTTACAGGAAAGCGATAAGATGAGTGCGATACCGGAATCCCACTGAGGTTGAAAAGGAGGAAGATGCGTACGTCTTTCCCATCCGAAGTAGAGTAGCCGTCAATCATGTCGCCATAGTCGTCATCGTTACACACGAGCAGGCGCAAGAGAGCGCCCTGAAGGTGGGGGGGGGTTCAGGCTCAAATTCTTCGGATCGAGAGAGGCTCTCTGGAGAAGGAAGTACCTTTTGAAGGGGATCGATTTGCACATTCCAGGTGCCATCTTCCTTGAACGCAAATCTATCGATAAAATACAAATTGTCGCGAAAGTTGTCGTCCCAAGTGTCGCGGGTGGCCTCGGCCGGTCCAACCTGGCCCGAAAGGAGGAGGAATACAAGCGCGCAGCCGGCCGCCACCAAAAGGCCAGCCCCTCGCATCCTGATCTTCGAAGGTTCTACGCGCAGTCGAGTGGACCCTTTGTATTTTTTGAAGGCGCCCATATTTGCGTCGACACCACTCCGCTTTTATGTGCATTCTGGCGGACCTCATCGCGACCAAAACGTTGTCGACGCCGAGGCAAATTAATTTGAAGGTCCTAACGCGTTGTTTGTGTGCGTGTGCCATCTTGCCTCCATCTCCTTCTCGAGTCCTCCCGACGGCCTTTCGGCTCCTTGCTCTCCTCTTTTTTTAAAACAAACACCGAGCGACCCCGAGGTCGTGTGCTTGATGGGTTACTGCACCAAGTGCGGCAAAGACGACCCTAAGACCATCAAATTCTGCGTTACTTGCGGGAACCCCGTTCAGCTCGGTTCTTCCTCTTCTTCATCTTCGTCCTCCCCCGCCCCCGTCTCTCCTCGTGATCGATCCCGCACCTTCAACAAGATGCTCCGAAGAAACACCAGCGCCGCCCACATCGATGCCGGCGAGGAAAAGGTGCCCTCCCCTCTCTTTGCCTTCTTCCCTGTCGGGGCCTTGCAGGTGGTTTACCCCCGAATCCCGCCCCATATATCGCGATGCGCAGTTGAACCTCAACCCCGAGCAGTGGAGCACCCCCGACAAGGAGGGCCTCCTCCAGAAGCAGGGTACCTCTTGCGGGCCGGCCTGGCTGTTCTTGTTTAGCCACTAGCCCTTGGTTGCCACACGACGTGGGATTTAAATAATCTCACCTCGGTTTTGCAGGCCACGTCGTCAAGAACTGGAAGACGAGATGGTTCGTCTTGCAGAACGATATGCTCTTCTACTTCAAGGACAAGAAGGTGCCTTCCTACCGTGACCTTTTTCCTTCAAGCCTTTCATCATTTAATCCCCCCCCCCTCTCTTCCCCTAAACCCAGTCCACGTCGAAGCAGCCCAAGGGCTACATGGCCTTGAAGAATGCTTCGCTTCAGGCGACTGACAAGAGCAAGCGAACACATGTCTTCGAAATCAACTCAGCCATCTCTAAGAACAAGATCCTGTATGTCCAAGGTACGCTACACCGGCAATCTCCGTTTCACTTCACACCCGGGTGGGGCGCTGATGCTATCGCTTCGCTCCCACACTGCACAACAATACACAGCCAAGAGCGACTCTGAGATGCAGGCCTGGATGGACGCCATTATGAAGAACGCTCGGTCGTACGACAGCGTGTCGGCTCCCCTGGCTGTGCAACACAAGGTCCACGGAGGCTTTGACGGCGAGAAGGGCTTCACCGTACGTTTCGGATTGACCCTCGCGTTCTTCTTTCTAGCCCGTGCTGGCGTCTCTTTCGTTCTGGTCTTTGCTCATCACTCTCGCCCTTCTCAATGCATCTTGATCGTGCCGTGGCCTTTGCCCTTTCAATGTGTAGGGTCTGCCGAAGGAGTGGGAGACCATGCTCCGCTCGGCCGGTATCGATCCGGAGGAGTTCAACAAGCACAAGGGCGCTGCCGTCAAGGCGGTCGAGTTCTACCAGAACATGATCAATGTGCAGCCTAGTACGTCGAATCTTCCCGCTCATTGCGTTTGCATCTGTCGTGACCAGTTCTGAACTCTCTCTCTCTCTCCCCTCGACAGACGCTCGTCCCGCTTCCTCCAACTCTCTGACTCCTCTGCCCGAGAAGAGGAAGCTTAGGCTTGGTACGCCACGCTCACACCTTCTCGTCGGCTCATCTTCTAACATCCACACCTCAACTTTGTTCCTTCCCACAGAGGAGCTCGTCTCAAGTGACGATCCCACACAGAGATACGTCAACGAAGAGAAGATTGGCGAAGGGTAACGCCTTCCCTCCCGTGCATGGTCGGCAGGGTGTAGTGTGCGGTCTCACTCACCCGCCTCTGAACAGTGCTGCTGGTCAAGTGTTCGTGGCTCTGGATAAGCGCTCGAACCGGAAGGTCGCCATCAAGAAGATGAAGCTCGACGACGAGAGCGCCAAGCTCCTGGCCAGCGAAATCCACATGATGAAGAGCTCGAATCACCCCAACATTGTTGGTTATATCGACTCCTACATCGTTGGAGGGGAGCTCTGGGTATGAAGTTCAGCTCGGCTTCCCCTTGGTGTCGTGCGACTGACCTCTTCTTTTACAGGTGGTAATGGAGTTCTTGAGCAACGGCATGCTTACCGAGTGGCTGGAGCAGTACCCCAACGGCGACTGCCACATGGGCGAAGCCGAGGCTGCCTTCGTCTGTCGAGAGGTACTGTGCACCTATGCCATCTCTTAGTCTTAGAGTAGCAGAGGCGACTGTTGTTATCTTATCTAATCATCCATCGCCATCACAGACTCTCTCGGCCCTCAAGTACATTCACAGCCTTCACCGCATCCACAGAGACATCAAGTCCGACAACGTGCTCATCGGTGAAGACGGTAGCATCAAGCTTGGTACGATACGCGCCTTCTTCGTCTGATAGTTGTGGTTGTCACGCTTTCTGACCTGCAACTGACCCTTTCCGCCGCACTCTAGCCGATTTTGGTTATGCCGCGCAGCTCACGCAGCAGAAGGCGAAGCGAACGACAGTGGTCGGCACGCCGTACTGGATGGCTCCGGTACGTTCAGATTGCATGACCCGAGTCCATGGCCTTTTGCTGAGTTTCCTATCCGTTACCGATGCTCAGGAAGTGATCCAAGGAACGGACTACGACTACAAGGTCGATATTTGGTCGCTCGGTATCATGCTCATGGAGATGACCGATGGCGAGCCTCCCTACATGGAGTTCCCTCCCCTCAGGGTACGTGCTGCCCGTGAATGCTCAGCTGCCTTGCTGCGCGTGCAGACGGCCTGACCTCTTTTTCGTTCGTCCAGGCCCTCTTCTTGATCACGACCCAGGGAATCCCCGGCATGAAGGAGCCCCACAAGTGGAGCGCCGAGTGCAAGGACTTCCTGAGCAAGTGTCTCGCCAAGGACATCGGAGCCAGGCCCGACGCCGCCACTCTGCTCAAGGTCTTTACACCTCCCACAGCTTGGCCCTATCAGATCTTAGCACTACTTTGGCTGTGGCTGGCATTGCTTGAAGCGCTCATCGCATGTGCGTGTGGTCTTCCAGCATCCGTTCTTGAGCAAGGCCGGTCCCCCCGGCTGCCTGCTGCCGGGCCTGCGCAGGGCTCAGAAGCTGAAGGATTAACCCTTGCTTCTGGTCCTTTTGTACACCGCACGCCTCTCTCACCATCAATCAACACACCCGGTCCCTCCCCGACCTCGCTCATCACTGCCCCTCTCCTCTTCTTGTCCTTTCCTCCTCTTCGGCTTCTTGCAAATAAAGCTTGTCTGTATTCTACGCCTTCTTCGGCAACAGAAAAGTGCCGAGCTGGCCTTTGCTGGTTCGCTACTAGCGCTTTCAACTTGTCCCGTGCTTTTGTTGCCGAAGCGCGTGGGCGAGCAAACGAAAAGAAGATGGACGGCTCGCCACGAAAGGGCGAAGCGGCTGGCGATGCAACCTCTGCCGAGCAGCGTGCGTCCTTTTCTCCTTGCCTCGCCATTCATGATTTATAATTTCATTCAAACAAAATCAACAATGCTCTTTCTGTGATGCTTACGCATCCAACTTTGACCGGCAGTGTGGGTGGAGGAGAACTGCCTGGAGGGCACGAAGGAAGACGCCTCCATCAGCCCGCCGGCCTTCGCCTTCATTGGCAACGCTCACCTCATCACCGTGCGTCAGCTTCTCTCACGCAGCCTTTGCTCTACCAGCCTCGGCCACCACCGCGGCGCTTGCGTGGCATAGCCTCACCTTTACTCGGCAACCGCAGAGTGACTCCAAGAAGCGCCAGAAGGCACTGGTGGCTCTGGGACGGTTCCGCATCTTCGTCATTGTCAAGTCAGCTCTGGGTCGGCGAAAGGTGCATGCCCGCCCGTCTATGCTTTCTTCGCCGTTGCTGGCACTCGCCAACTGACCCACGCGCTTCCTCCGGCTGGTAGGTCAAGGTCAACTGCCCTCTGTTCGATCTGCTCGAGGTGAACGGAAGCAAAGAAGCGGTACCGTGCTTGCCTCGGCGTGCGCCTTCGCACTTTGGCCGTCCAGTAGGACGCCCACTAACATGGTCTCTTCACCTATGGTGCTGCAGTTGACGCTGATCTATTGCGGCAAACGAACTACGGGCTACCACATGCACTGCACCATGTTTCCCAATGGCAAACTGGTACGTGTAAGAGAAGCAGGTGCCGATAGAGCGTGATGCTCACATTCGTGCGCTGCAGGGCTGCAAGAAGCAATTCATTCTCATGGCCACCACCTTGCCCCTCTTTCTGCTCGCTCTGCGGTACGTTGCATCCTCGCCGCATATGCCTACCCTCTGGTCTCTCTCTCTCTCTCTCTCTCACCTCTTGCTTTGGACCTCGCTCTGGTGAATGCGCAGGACGGCCTTTGACAAGATCGCCCCCACCTTCGCTGCGAGCGATACGTTCAAGATCGGCCTCAACAGCTCTGAGTAAGTGTGCTGCGCTCGCTAGCATCACCATTTTCGTTTTGCTGACCTCTCTTCGACTGATACGCAGGCTGCTGCCGTTCACGCCCACCGGAGCCAATAGCATAGCCGCTGGCTTCCTGGAGACGTATCAAGGTATACTCGCCATGCGGGCGACGGACCGAACCGTACAACGATCGTTGTATTTGTATTTACGCTCTTCTTCCATCTGTAGCGTACTGCGATCTACGAAAGACGCCGGTGAGCCTACAGGTGATTAGCTACTTGCAGGATCTCGTCGTGCGCCAGAAGTCGACCGAGCTCAACCTCAACGACATTCCTGGCATCCACCCGTCTTCTTCAATCAGGTACGCAACACCAGCGCTCTCCTCCATTCACTCACCTCATTGTCGCTCACATCTGCCTTCTGTCAATTCCAAGCTTCGATTTGGGCGCCGTATTTGGTGCACTCGAGCAAAACCAATACTTCACCTCACTTAAAATCGAAGCCATATCGGGACACAAGGTACGACGGCCGTCCGTCATTTCCATGACCATCGAGAGTTGCTTTTTGCCACCGAGCGGGGCTTACCCCTGAACCATTGCAGGACGTGTTCCTTTACGCGGCCAACGCCCTGCGCAGGAATGAAAGTCTCACTCGTTTGCACATGGCCTCTGTGGTACCTTGACCTGGCCTAAGCCCCCTCTCTTTCCATACGCCCGCTCAACTTTGTTAACCCTGGTGGTCACAGGACCCTTGCCCAAGCAATCACTTTGCCGAGTTCTGTCAGGGCTTGCGCTTCAATCCGGCTTCCGCCGTTCAGGTGCTGGTGCTGCGCGGCAGCAACCTGGGCACCGCGGGCGCACTTCACCTCGCCGATGCCCTCCAGGTTCGGCCTATGCGGTTCTGTATGGCCACCATGATTGCATTCTCAAGACGTCATTTGCGTTTTTGATCCCACAGAGCCTCAAGCACGGCCTTCCAGTGCTGGACATATCCTCCTGCCACATCGGCCCGAAGGGGTACCTCCTATTCCCTCTCATGAGCACTCGGCCATCTCTCCATTGATCCGTCTCTTGTGCGCGCAGGATGTTGGCCATCTTTTCTTCGTTCATGCGAAACTTCTCCATGTCGCTGACCATCACGTCGCTGGACATCTCTCGCAACAAATGCGACGACCCCTGCTCGGGTACCTCCTCTCTTTTCCTTACAATTGTGCGTTTGCATGCCTCTCCAGCTCCCTGGCTAACCTTTTGTTCGGTGTCAGACCTTTTCGCGCAGTGGCTGAATGCGGTGAAGGAGTACAGCCCGCTCCAGCGTTTGGTCATAGCCGACCTATCTCTCAACTACACCCTCATCGGGTCAGCCCTACGTCACTTCAAGGTACCGCCTCTTTCTTCCTTCACCCGATGATCATCCACTCACCCGACCTCTCTGTTTCATCTACGCACGAAAGAACCTCGTCGAGTTGAACGTATCTAGCAACAAGCTGGATCATGGTGAGTGCGCTCGCTAGCCTGGTCGGACAACCGCCTTCGGAGTCCTCACTCACTTGCCTTTTTTTGTTCGTTCCGGTTCGTTATTAGCTGGGTCTCAGTTGGTGCGAACGGTGTGCGAAGTGAGCCGTACCCTCGCTACGATCGACCTGTCCTCGTGCCATCTCGCCGGTACCTCCTTACCTCTTCTGGGCTGTGCGTCCTTTGCACACGTTGGCCAATGCTGTGTTGTTACGGTGGTGGGGCGATCAGGCGAGCATGTGGCGCTCGTGGCCAAGGCCGTTGGAGAAAATGGAAGCCTCCGGTCGGTCCGCCTCAACCTGGTACGCGTCCGGTTTTGCATTCTTTTTGATGAATTACAAGCAAGAACGGGGGCTTCTCACAATCACGGCTGCCCAGGCCAAGAACGACTTCGCCAGAAAGGACTGCTCGACGTTTGCCGGCTTCATCAGGCAATGCAAGAACGTGGCCTACCTTGATCTCTCCCACAACAAGGTACACTCTCATGTTCCATGACATGTCTGTCCTCACTGTTCTTCCCCCTTTTGATGCACTGCTCTCCCTCACCACTCTCGTACGTTTTCACGATGTCGCACAACAAGCTCAACAACAGAGGCATGGAGGAGATCTTGCAGAGCCTGACCGGGCTGCCCGCCCTTCACACTCTCATACTGGACCACGCTTGCAAGTACTTACGCACGCCCTTTTCCTTCAAGTCACTGTCTTTTCTGAGGCTCCTGTTAACTCCTATTGAAACCAGGTCCCCCGATGGTCAGACGGCCGGCGCTCTCTGCTCTCTGGTGTCTCAAAACCCCAACGTAGGCTGCTCCTGGTCTCCCCACCTGCTGCCGCTCGAGCCAGTGCTGCTGACGTGTCACCTCCTTTCTCTCTCTGCCCAGATCCGTGCGTTGCGTTTGGCTGGCGGGTGGGGTCCGGCGATGGACGCATTCCTGTCGCTCATCGCCAAGAACGAGACCCTCGAGGTACTCGCGCGCCCTCTTTGCCACCCTCTGGAGGCAGAGCAGCGCTGCTGATCAACCCCGTCTGGCAGGTGTTGGATATCAGCGACAACAAGCTGGGCGACAAGGGTGCGGCACTGATCGCCAACCTGTTGACCACGAACCCCATCCTCAAGCGTACGGCCACCAGCCCACCAACCAACCAACCAACCGGTCGTCGTTTGTCCCGACTAACAGTTCATGCCCTCTCCCTCTCGGGCTGGCACAGGCCTCGTGGTGGATGGCAACGGCTTCACCATCAGCGGATTTCAGGCCATCGCGCTCGGGCTCGTCACCAACACCACCCTTGTTCAGATGGTACTCACTGCGCCCTATGCGCCGGGTTGATCGCGCCACTACCGTGCTCAAGTACTCATGTCGTGTGTGTACCAGGGCTTCCCCTGGCAAGACTTTGACAAGGCCTGCAGCTCTATACCCTCGCCGAAGCAGCCGCACCTCGTACGTCTCCCCCTCCTCTGTCTGACTCAAGTGGATTTGAGGGAAGCCTGACGTTCTCTTCTCCTCGTGGTACATGCACAACGGTAACAGGACAACCTGCGCCAGAATGTGATGGAGGTGCAAGTTGCGCTGAGCAGGAACATGTACGGCCACTCCTCCGTTCAGTCCTTCGAACTCAACCCCGACGAAACACAGGTTCGTTCGTCTCCTTTCGTACCATGGTCTTTACGCTCTCCGCGTTGCTCTCTGTGAGATCACCTTTTCAGCGCCTCTGACCTACGGAAACCCTGATCTGCAGCTGCCCCTGCGGCCAAAGCCTCGCCTCTGGCTCAAGTCCCTGCCGAGGTATGCCTTGCATTCATGCGCCCGTTGTAGCTGGAGCTGATATCAATCCGGTGTGTTCTACAACACAACGATGGTGATTGTTTTTTGCAGCTGCTGGCGGTGCAGAACGAAGCGCCTCCGCTGCCGCCCTACGCCGGCGAGTCCTCCGGGTCGGTGGTGCTCTCGCCCCGCTCGGGGTCTGCCGACGACATCGGGACCTGCCCCCCGCCCACTCCCGGCTACGAGTACTTCGCCCCGCCGCCCTACGTAGGTCCGGGGATGGACGGAGCCGACGACGTCGCGCCGCACATGTCCCCCATCCCCGCTCCGCCTCCGCGAGACGACTGAGCGACACCTCCCCCCACGGGTCCTGGCCCGTCTCAACTATTTATTCGGTGGACACCACTTGTTGCAGCTAATGTGTTGTTGGGTGTTTACTTTTTTTTTGTTTTGAACATGTTTGCTCTTATTTTTCTGTGTTATCCGGCGAAATTTCTCACCAAGTGCAAAATGCTGGAATGGCCCTCGCTTCTGCTCTGGGCAGTTGGTGGGCTAGTGCGCACACCAGAAGAACAGAACACAACAAGCGACACGCAAGACATGTCTGAGCAGCAGGGAATCGACCTTTCGGGTGACGGAGGCGTGCTGAAGACGATCATCGTCGAGGGCACCGGCACGGATACGCCCCCCTCTGGTTCTGACGTCACTGGTACATCAATTTCCCACCCAATGCGATTGTGCAGGCTGTGGTGCCGCGATTTTGCCATTTTTAATCTCAATCAATTTCTCACCACATTACGATCTGCAGTACACTACACGGGCACGCTGCTGGATGGAAAGAAGTTCGATTCGAGCCGCGATAGGGCTGAACCATTCAAGTTCAAGCTCGGGGCGGGGCAGGTGATCAAGGGCTGGGACCGCACCGTGGCTACCATGAAGCGCGGCGAGCAGTGCCGCGTCGTGCTCCGCTCCGACTACGCCTATGGCAAGAACGGCTCGCCGCCCACCATCCCCGCCGATGCCACCCTCGGTACGCACTCCAGTCGCTTCACCTCGCTACGCGCCCAGTAGTGTGCCGACGACGTAGAGCTCATCTATCGACTGTGCGGTTGTTGTTGTGCCGACGCAGTGTTTGACATCGAGCTGCTGAGCTGGAAGGACGAGGAGGACCTCACCCACGACGGCGGCGTCCTCAAGAAGGTGCTGCGCTCGGCCTCGCCAGAGAGCTGGGAGAGGCCCAAGGACGACTCAGAGGTGAAGGTCTCCTACACCCTCACCACGGCCGATGGCCAGCACATCGAGTTCAAGACCAACTTCACCTTCGTGCTCGGCTCCGACGCCGTGCCCGCCGGACTGGAGAAGGTACGAACAAGAAGAAGGGCCTTCTTGATGCTGCGGTCCAGCTACGTCGCGGCTCAATGCTGACGTGTGACGCTGGCAGGGAGTGGAGAGCATGAAGAAGGGCGAGAAGGCGCTCCTCAAGGTGAGCGGCGACTATGCCAAGGGCCACCCGGCTGCGCCCGCCGACGCCACGCTGCACTACGAGGTGGAGCTGCTGGAGTTCACCAAGGAGAAGGCCTCGTGGGAGATGACCAACGAGGAGAAGATCGCCGCTGCCCAGAAGAACAAGGACGACGGTAACGAGCTCTTCAAGGCCGGTAAGTTCAAGGGCGCCATTAAGAAGTACAAGGTACATAGACAGAAGAGCTTCCTCTTGGTCGTCGTTGCTGGCTCACAGCCGCGTGCGTTGTGGTCATAACTCACACGATCAACTGACAACGCCAACGCCAACGCCAACGCCAAATCAGAAATCGTCATCGTTCGTGGAGAACGAGAACTCGTTCACGGAGGAGGAGAAGGCGCAGGCCAAGCCGCTCAGGGTCACCGCCCACCTCAACACCGCGGCGTGCAACCTCAAGCTCAAGGACTACAAGGCCTGCATCGAAAACTGCGACAAGGTGCCATTCCTCAACTTTTGTCACAACTAGTTGCCCCTTCCGGCACGTGAACGTTAGCTGAACCTAACGCGTTCACTGGGACGGAATCCACATAAAAGGCGTTGAAGCTGGACGCGCGCAACATCAAGGCCCTGTTCAGGAAGGGCAGGCACTGTCGGCCCTCGATGAGTGGCGCGATGCCGAACTCACGCTCAACCAGGCCCTCGAGCACGAGCCCTCGAACAAGGACGTTCAGCGCGAGCTCGCCCTCCTCAAGCGCAAGGTACGTCTCCCCTTGTACTTGTACCAGTTGGCCGATTGTATCGTTGCGACATTGACACCAACCACCGTATATCCGCAGGTGGCGGAGCAAGAGAAGAAGGACAAGAAGAGATACGCCAACCTCTTTGCCCGCCTCAGCGCCGACGAGAACCAGAGCTGAACGCAATTAAGCGTGGTGCCGCACACAAGCAGACCCCAAAGGAAGTGCTCCACTCGCCTGCCTGCCATGGCGCGCCGCCCTGGTCGCCCCCAACAACAAGCTTGCTTGCTCGCATGTGATCTGTTCTCTCTGATCATCGCATAAACAGGTCCAAAACGCCACCATCGCTTGGCTTCGTTGTCGGCACCACAACAGAACTGCAACTACGTAGATTGCTACTTGCGAAGGAGGTATTGTTCCACGAACATGGCCTCCCGCTCGAGGTAGAAGTCGATGTTGACCTTCTTCTTGAAGCCGTGGCCTGGTGCGCAACCGTGCCGTGACGTGAGAAACATCGCCTCGCGCTCGATGACGGTCATGGGGAGGTAGGCATAGTACCTTCGTCCTTGGCGAGAATGTACCACACGGGAGCGTCGGGCTTGCGTATCTGCTTCACGATCTGCTCCGACTCAGACTCGGGCACGCGCGGGTCATTCGCGCCCTGGGAGATGAGCATCGGCTTGCTGATCTCGTGTGCGCGGGCGGTGGGCGATATCTCCTCCAGGAACTTCCTCATCTCGGGGATCCGTTCATCGCCGTACTCCTCCCGTCGCTGGTGCGCTTCAAGGTTGAGTGACACGCAAGATGACACACACACACACACACACCGCACACACACACACACACAAAGAGAGAGAGAGAGAACGTGGTGCAACGTACGTTGTCACGTCGGTAGGCGGAGGTGTTTTCGAGGAAGGTGACAAAGTTGCTGATACCCACCCGCTCCACACCGCAGCACAGTTCCTTGCCGAAGTGGATCATGGACGCCAGCACCATGTACCCGCCGTACGAACCTCCGTCCACCATCACACGATCCGCGTCCAGCTCCGGCTACGCGCGACACACATACACACACACACACACACACACACACACACACAAGGTGTAAAAAGCGGTTGAAGTGGCAGTGGAAGTGGTGAGTAGGAGGGTTCACCTGCTGCTTGACCCACTGGATGAGCATGCCGATGTCCTTGACCGAGTCTTCGCGCTTGAAGCCGTCGTCGAGCAGGAGGTAGGACTTTCCGTAGCCCGAAGACCCGCGCACGTTGGGGGCCAGCACCGCCACGCCCATCTCGCAGCAGTAGTACTGCACCCGCGGAATGAACTGCGGGCGCCACTGGCTCTCTGCATAGCACCGCCGCCTTTAGTGTTCGGCGCCCTCTGCTGTGCCGTGTGTGTGGTCGTGTTGTGTGAGCGCAGGCGCCAACGAACCAGGTCCTCCGTGAATGGTGATGATGACGGGGAGCTTTTTGTCGGCGGCCGGCAGTTCGCGGGGCTTGTAGTAGAAGGCGGGAATGGTCCGCTTGGTGCCTTCTTCGCCCTCCTCGTCGTCGAACGTCTCGAAGTGGATCAGGCTCGGCACCACGAAGGACTCGGTGTTGAGGCCGCCCACTTCGCTGAACGTCCAACGCACCGGCGGCGCCGGCGCCACAGCCGCCTCACCTTCACCCTCACCCGAGGGCGCGTCGAGGGTGTAGATATCGCCGGGCGTCTGGGCCGTGTTGAACACGATGCCAATCTGTCGGCTGTTGGGGTGCCACCTGTTGTGTCACCCAGGGCGAAGCGGGGGTCAGCTGATGCAGGCAGGTGTGTAAGGGGAGGGCAAACGCAGTACCTGGCGGAGTAGGCCAAGCCCACGGGCGTGTTGGCGAGGCGCTGGTACTGGAAGGTGGTGGTGTCCATGACGTAGACCACCGAGATGCCGTCTTCGTTGGTGATGAACAGCAATCGCTTGCCTTTTGATCGGCCACCGCCGCCGCCACCACGTGTTAATCTCAAGCGCTTGGGCGAGCGCTTGGCCGCGACGAAGTCCTTACCATCGGGTGACAGCTCGAGCGCGTCGATGTCCCACGGGATGCCAGCGGTGAGCATCTTCGGCAGCGTGTTCTCGCTTCGCCAAGCAGCACAAAGAAGAGAGAGAGAAAGAGTAGGAAATGAGGACTCTCACACACACGAGTGTGGAAAGGCAGGCGCACGGTAGCAATACCTGAGGTCGTAGTAGTAGAGGCGCTGGAACTCGCCCGTTTCATCGGAGCACATGAACAGCCCCTCGCCGTCCTTGGTGAACAGAGCCGGGCCGTAGGAGATCTGCAGGTGGTGGTGGTCGCGGCACAAATTGCCGGCCTCGTGAGCCCTCTGGCCAGGGGACGGCATTCGAGTGGTGGGGGGGGGCGAGATTCATAGCGCACCTTGTCCTCGCTCGGGTTCACTTGCATCAGCGCCTTGCTCTCCAAATGCAGCACATGGACCAGCGACTCGTTGGCACTGTTTGTGTGTGTGTGGTGTGTGTGTTGTTGTTGTTGTTGATGATGATGATGATGATGATGTAGGTAGGTAGGTGCGTACCTGATGTATTTCTTGACGAGCAGCTTGGACCCGTCGTGCGACCAGTCCGTGGGGTACCAGGAGCCGCCCTCGCTCAGTACCATCTCCTGCTGCGCGGGCGCCTCACCGAAGCTCCCGGACAGATCGCTCACGTAGATGTCCCAGTCCTTCCCATTGCGCTGCGTGCTGAAGTACGCGAATCGGTCTCCGCTCGGCGCCCTGCTCATCCATGAACACACGACACACGACACACGACACACGACACACGACACACGACACACGACACACGACACACACGTGTGAGCAGTTAACTGGAGAGAGAGCCACTGACGTGTAGCAGTGGAAAGTGGAAAGTGGATTGGGTGGGGTACGGTACCAAGTGATCGAGCCGTACTTGGAGACGCCGTCGGACAGGAGGGCGTACTTGGCCGTGGCGAGGTCGAAGTGATAGATTTGGTACTGCTCGGCCCCGCCCACGTCCCGCAGGAACAGCACGCTGCAGCAGGAACAGGTGACACGCATTGACCATCACCACTGGTGAGTACTAGAGCCGCTTCTTCATCTGGTGCGTGGTGGAGGTGCGGTGGTGAGAACCTGTTGCGGTATGGGGACGCGGGGTTGAGGCACATCGAGGCAGACAGCACGGGCTCCTTGAAGAACGTCAGCTGCTTGCGAAACCTGCGTGTAGAGATCATCAAGATTCAATGTGTGGGGCAGAGCTGCAGCAGGGGCACCGGTGCGAAGGGAGAGAAAGAAATACCCAGCGGGGCGGGAGATGTAGTGGAGTTGAGTGGTGTCGGCGAAGCGGGTGGAGATGAGCATACCCTCCACCTGATCCGCAGAGTCTGCGGATGCACGGTGCCATTCGTGCAGGTTGGCCCCACGAGTGTTCTGGTACTGCTCGAGCCGCTGCGTGATGTGCGGCACCGACTCGGGCACGTCCTCCAGCACCAGATTGCCCACCTCCCTTCGCTTCACCTCCATCTCAGGCACTTTATTATATTTATTTTCTGTTACACCAAGATGGAGACCGCGCACGAGGACGGTGTAGGCTGCTTGATACAAAGGCTGGACCACTTGGTGCTGACGGTGGCGAGCGTTGAGAAGACGTGCGCCTTCTACGAGCGCGTGCTGGGCATGGAGGTAGTCTCGTTTGGCCCGCAACAAGCGAGAAAGGCGCTGCGCTTCGGTCAGCAGAAGATTAACCTGCACCAGGCGGGCTCCGAGTTCGATCCCAAGGCCCTACGCCCCACGCCCGGGTCGGGCGACCTCTGCTTCGTCACGGCCCTGTCGCTCGACGACGTGGTGGCACACCTCACCAAGTGCGGGGTCGCCATTGAGGAGGGGCCGGTGGCCCGCACCGGCGCCATGGGTCCGATCCGCTCCGTCTACATCCGCGACCCGGACGCCAACCTCATCGAGATCGCTAACTACGACGCCTGATGCCAGTGCGGAGGGTAGATGCGACAAGAGTTCTTGTCGTTCTTTTCCAGGTGACCAGGCAGCCAAAAACCGGTTTTGGCTGGCAAAGCCACCAGTGGTGAGTAAATCCTGGACAAATTTTCATCGTTACTTGGTGATCTGTGATGGAGATTGAAGGACACAAGACCGAGGTGGGCAGCAGTACGGCGGAGACCCGTCCGTTGCCGTTTCATCTCATTCGCATCAGCCCGCAGCGCGATTTGCTTCTCTTGGTTTCTGGATCGAGCTTTTCCATCTACAATCTCAGGCAAGATTATCCCTTCACCTCAAGCCTTTCTCTATAATTTATGCTCATTCGTGGTCAATCTTCATTCAGAGAGGGCCAATTTGTGCAATTCCAAGGGGAGGAGAGCAATCAGCACTCGGATTTGATTCGAAGCGCAGCTTGGAACAGCAACGGAACCGCCCTGGCCACAGTGGGAGACGACAAGGTCGTCAAGTTGTGGCTCATTCACGATGGCCGCACTTATCACTACCAGGGAGAGACCCAGTACCTACGTCTCCTCCGCGACAGCTGCACTTGGTCGGCTTGCTAAGCTTTCCTTTGGCCATGTCTTCGTTGTACAGGAAGAACCCGAAGAAGCTCACCAGCGTCGTCTTTGCTTCCGACCCCGAGGGTGAGGTCATCGTCTACTCCGACAAGGTGCGCCCCTCACGTGCTCAGGCCCTGTTAGCACGCTCTCTTTCCTTCTCTAACACCTCCCGCGCATTGTGGGCGCTGTGCCCTCCGCCAGTTCGGTGAGGTGTTCTCATCGCCGGTGGCTCGACCCAACGAGCAGCCCAAGGTCTTGCTGGGCCATGTATCGATCATCACCGAAGTGGTAAGCCTCCTTCTCTCTTCTTTCTCTTTGTGTTGTTGTTGGTGGGATGTTTCCCTTTGCGGTGTGGGTGGGGTGTCAACGTTGTTGGTCCTCACCCTGGGCGGACTCCAGCTGCTGTCTCCGGGCGGAGACCTGCTCCTCTCTGCGGACAGAGACGAGAAGATCCGGGTGAGCCAGTACCCCAAGGCCTACAACATCGAGGCCTACTGCCTCGGCCACACACAGTACTGCGCTCCCCCCCCCTCTGCGCAGAGCATAGCCATAGATACCGGTCGGACGCTGACTGCTGTGTGCGCGCGTGCCCACAGATTCGTGAGCAGGATCTACATCCCCACATCGCAGCCGTCGGTGCTCTTCTCGGGCAGTGCTGACGGTACTGTGCGCGTGTGGCGGTACCTGGTCGGCGAACTCCTGCACACGGAGGACCTGACGCGAGGCGATGCCACCAGGCGGATCGTCACCCTCCCCGTAGCCTTCAGCGACGAGAAGCAGACGCTTGTCGTCCTCGTCGAGGGGTACTTACCCCCCAGGACTCATCATTCGAATCAGCTTCTCGTGCGTGAGCTGACCTCTCCTCGACTCAAAAGGGTGAACTCGGTCTACCTGTTCAAGTTGGTCGACGGCAAGGAGCTGAAGGAGGCGCAGGTGCTTCCGCTCCACTCGGCCCCCTGGGACGCGGCCTTCGACAAGGAGGACAACCTCTGGGTGTCAACCTCCTCCGGCGTCGAAGTCCTTACCAGCAGCGCCGACGATACCTACTCCCCGCTGGCTGAAGGTACTCCCTCCGTGTGCGTGTGCTGTGTGTCGTGCGCATTAGGCCGCGTGCTGAGTGTGTCGTGTGCGTACGCAGGACACGCTCTGGGCGCTAAGCTGCAGCAGCTGAACGAGAAGCGCGAGAAGCAGGCGAAAGCGGTGCTGGAAAAGAATGTGGAGAAGGCGCTGGCCTACGGTGCGATGAGGAAGCGGACGGCGGAGGACAAGGCGCAGGCCAAGAAGAGGAAGATCGAGGAGGCCAACGCCAATCCCGATCTCGTCAGCGCCAAGGAGAAGCGAAAGGAGCGGAGGAACAAGGCAAAGCAGGCCGAGAGGAAGAAGAAGGAGACACCGGCAGTGGACGACACCGTGGCGCCCATGGACGAGGTCAAGAACGTAACAGGCGAGGAAGAAGAAGAAGAAGAGAAGACCTCGTCTGCGTGAATCAGGACCAGAGACGTCGGAAGAAATACCTTTTCCACTGTTCTACACAGCCAAGAGGCGGCCGCCATCAGATGTCGATGATGACAAACACTTCACTGCGTTCGCCTTCGGGCTTCTCCATGATCTGCATTGCGCTGTATGTGATCGCCTGTGTGAACCGATTGAAGAGTGCCCGGGCAGTCAGTCACTGCCCACAGTCCGTCGGCAGCACGGCAACAGTCAGCGGCTAAGGAGTGGAGTGGGACAGACCTTGACTTCGGTGCCCTGGGGATGCTTATCGAGGTCGAAGGGTTCGCCTCGGCCCACGGCCCGGATCTTGAAGTTCTCCCGATCGAACTCGACGATCTCCACCTCCTTGCTGACGATGAGCTCGGTGGAAAACACGAAGAGGAACTCGTCCAGAAAGTTGAACAGCAGAGAATCGAGGTCATGGCCTGGTGAACGTGCACGCCGCATGGAGTGAGAGAGTGAGTCGGCAACAGGGAGCGACACGGCGGCACTGTGGCACTGCAGTGAACGTTCTAGCGAGGGGGAGAGGGGTGCAGGGTACCCTCGACTTCAACTTCGCACTGGTCCTCGACGTCAACGGTGTCGAGGTCGGTCATGTACCCGAACATGCCCACCACAGCCTGCTCGTAGGCCTGCTTCAGGCTCTCACCCCCTTAGGCCGAGAAAATGAGCAAGCGAGAGCAGAGCAGTTATGATTCCGTCCGAGGGAAACGTACAAGCATGAATCTGAACATCGGCAGGGTGATCCAGATCTGAACGTGATCGATCGTCAATCAATAAATGTGAAAATGCACAGAGATGAGAATGGGACACCAGAAACTGTACATTCGTAGCCAAAGGGCTCTGACAAATCGTTCCCGCTCTCCTTCTCACCTCCCCCGCCCCTCGCCCTGTCCTGTTCCATCCTTGTTCTAGATTGAAGAAAGAATAAATAAATACTTATTATTACGTTACATTTGCACCCTGCCGCGCGAGGGAAGAGTGGCGGGGAGAAGAGAGGAGAAGAAACAAAATAGAAAGAGAAGAGAGAGAAGAGGGAGAGACTCGCGCAGCGTCAGGTACAGGGGCTTAACACTCACTACAAGAGATACACGACACGACACGACACGACACGCCACAAGGGACTGACCCAGCGTGGGGCAGTCGGGTATGATGATAGGATAGGGCGGAGGCTGGAGCTCGCTCCTTGAGCGAGCGCGGTGGGCGCATCAGGCTCTGCTTCGGCCTGGAACATGCCGCCGCTGCTGCGGGCCAGGCGCGACTCACTTCCCTCCTCTGTTGACGTTGGTGGAAATACCGTGTTAGTACTCACGATGATCAGCGAATGAATGAGCCGTAAGTGGGTGGGTGGAGAGACGTACGGGAAGGGCGCGCTGCTGGCCAAGTCGTATCCCTTGCCCGAATCCATGTATTGATAGGAGAAACGAGTCGATGAAGATTGAAATGTGGAATGGTTGCGTCTCAGCGTTTTCTGTGTGTGTGACAAACGAAACGACAAGCTTTAGTAAGCAGAGAAGACACGCCACCACGCTACATCATCACCATACTTTTATTTTTGTTGCGCTGGACGGTGTTCACGTCAATAATGATCGTAGTAGCCGCAGAGGTGTCGGGCGCGGCGGGCCACAAGTCGAGAGAAAGAGGGACCTGGTTGTTGTTGTTTTGTTGTTTTTTTTTTTTTTTGTCTGTAGTGTTCGTTGGTGAAGACGTTAGCGAACAACCCCCTTTGTAAAAGAGTAAGAACAGATCAAAGGGGAGAGCACGTACGAGGTCGGGGGCTGCGCACTAGTGGTTCCTCTGCTCGTCCAGGAAGCGGTGGTAAGCGTATGTGGCCTCCGCGAGGCTCCTTTCCTCTTCCAGCCTCCGCATGGAGATCCATAGGCACATGTCCATGCCCTCGGGCTGCTCCGGCGGCGGCGTGTAGAGCACCTCTTCGAGCCACGCCAGCTAAGCGATGTGCGCTCTCAGGCCCGCGTCCCTCTCTCTGGCCGCGGCGGTCTCGGCGGCAGCCTGCTGTGTCATGGCCACGACCACGGCGGCCTGGAGCACGGCGACGGCGACGGCGGCCTGCCGGGACAGGGCCACGACCACGGCGGCCTGGTGCACGGTGGTGGGCTGCTGGGCCACGACCACGGCGGCCTGGAACACGGCGGCGGCGGCGGGCTGCTGGGGCACGGCCACGACCACAGGGGCCTGGAACACGGCCACGGCAGCGGCGGCAGGCTGGCCTGTGACGTTGTGCCCGCGACGGAGCGCTGCGTTCACGAAGCGGCGAAGCGTCAGGGCCGGGCCAGGGGCGTGATGGTGGTGGTGTGGCGGCGGGCTGGGGCCGGGAACGGGGCGAGGGCAAGGGGGTGGGGGGGGAAGCGAGTCCTTCGTGGCCCACAGGTAGACCGCGTAGAGCAGCTCATTTCCGACCAGCTGCGCCGCGAACACCGCCACCCACCGCGGCACCACGATGTTGGTGACGACTCCCGCCAGCGCTGACGATAGAGTGGTAGTCGTAGCCCACGAGGGCACCACCTCAACCGATGGCCACGACGAGGGGAGTGTGGGCCTCGACGGGAGGGCCGAGTGGAGGAAGGCCCCGAGGTGCCGCTTGACCGATGATGATGTCAAGCCCTTGTGCGAGCTCAACTCGGCCTCGGCCTCGACCTGAGTCGCGAAGCCGCGGGCCAGGCCGTGCGCGACGTCCTGCTCGAGGGTCGCGAACGAGTTGCTGTCGATGCTGTTCTCTTTGTTTTTGTTCTTGATCTTGTTGCAGAAGATTACGAAGATGTCATTGACGTTGAGAGGTCCGGGACGAGCCGACTCGACGTTGTTGTTCTTCTTCTTCTTCTCGAAGTTGAAGTTGAAGGCGCTGTTGCCCTCGAATGGTCCAGGGCGAGTCGTCCTCTCGACCCCTTCATGAAGGAAAGGGGGTGGGGTAGCCGTTGAAGGGGCTGCTCGTACTCGCCAAGGCCTCGACTGGGCGATGGACGATGTCGTAGCCCATGACCGGTCGAGATGATTTCGATCAACACGACGAAACAAATACACCAGAGAGTGAAAGCACGTCGCGCTGCGCGTGTGCGGACGTACCATGAGAGCCCAGTCAGAACTCTGGGTGTTTGCTGGTCGAGCATCATAAGTGACCAGTTTCCTCTTCTCGGTCATTGTTGTTCGAGCGCAAAAACGCTTGACGCTACAAGAGAGGTCTCTGCATTTTTAGGGATCGAAATCCAACGGACAACAAAAAGATGGGAAGGACAACAAAAAGATGGGAACAAGCCTGACCGCGAGCTTAGTTTTTTCCTTTCCATTTCACGAGAGTTGCAGCGAGAAATCAATAAGGAAAATCCCCATTGGTAAACTTAGTACCCGTAGCAGCAACAATCCTTTTTTGTACTCGTGGGTTCCCTTGCAGCCGTTAGCCGTTGGGAAGACATAACCCTCATCTCAGGGCAAGAGGATCCTCTTGCGTGCGCAGGCCTTCCAGTTCTTCGATAAAAGCAAATAAATAATCAAATATTCACAACTTATGTGCGAGGAACATACTCAAAGGAGCCCGGGGTGCTGGTTGGCTTCAGCTTCTTGCATACGCCGTTCAGCATGTCGCCGATCCACTGCTCCAACTCCCCGTGGTCAGCCGGGCCGAAGAGCATCCTTGCGGGGTCTTGGCCGACGCTACTCCGTCGTCGCATTCGTGGCAGGCCGAGTAATGAGAGATCCAGCACGTTGTCGTTGTCATCTTCTGCTCCTGGGCTGTCCGCACGGGTATTTCTATCCGCGCCCCTTCTCCTTCGCTCGGCCTTGTTCGTGGTTCGGTTTCCTCCATGTGCTGTGGTCCTTCGTTCGCGTCCACGACGGGTAGCACCTTTCGACACTGCACCTCTATCCGGCTTGCTATCCCAACGCTTCCAAGGTCCATGCGGGCTTCGGGCTGTGCCATCCTAGTTTTTTTTGAACCGACGAGAAGCTTGAGGAAGCGTTTTGAACCGACGAGAACTGTATTGACGGCTGTATGGTTGCCTCCGCTCGGGTGGTCGTGCGGTCTTATGTCAACTTTAGCCTCCGTAGTTACACTACTCCGCTAGTTAAAATCGAGCGTTACCCGCGGGTCCTTGTCCTAAAGCGTGGTGTGCTCAACTTGACGTTGGTGGTAGTTAGCCATTTTCCGAAGAAGGTTGCCTTTTATGCATCTTGTTACCTTTATGGACAGTAGGGCACCTTACGCGCCTGCACCACGTACATGGGATCGGTCTCGCCGGGGTGGGGCGAGATATCGAGCGACTCAGGAGGGGCGAAGCCCGGCGTGTAATGAAAGTAGGAGCCCACCAGGTAGACTCGCTCCCGATCACTGATGTGCAGCCATATATCGATCACCTTCTCGGGAAGCATCGGTTGCTGAAGCTGCACGCACGAAACACACGCCTTAGACTTGCTCACTCAACGAGAGAGCTGCAGACGCGTCGGCACGGCGGGCGTTTTGTTCACCTCATGGCGCAAGTGCCGCCGGGCTTGAGCACTCGGTGCACCTCCTTGAAGACCCCCATCGGGCGAGTGAGGTAGTCCACGCTCACCGAACAGAGAACCACATCAAAAGAGTCGTTGTCGAAGGGCAGCTCCACCTGATGAGGCAGTCAGTGAGATGACGAAAAGATCAGCCCCCCCCCGGGGGGCACAAGCGCGTTACCTGCTCTTGGTTCAAGTCGAGCACTCGTCGCTCCGTGAGAAGCGGGTTGGCACGCAGCTCCTCCTCGTTCATCCCGACCCCCACCAGCCGCTTCACCTTGAGGTCGTCCGGCAGGTGCGACGTCCAGGAGGACATGAGGTCCAGCACGCTCGCCTCTGGGTATCGAACCCAAGAAGCGTGAATAGGGGCTGAAGAAGATGCACAAGAATGAAGAGATGACGCACCGCCATGGTAAGGTTCGATGAGGGTCAAGTAGTGCCTTTGGACGGCTGCTCGTGCAGCGTCGTCGATGTGATGCACGTTCACACGGGGCTCCTCGTAGAAAAGTGAATCGGGCTGCTCATCTGCGCGTTGAAAGGACTCGGGCGGGAAGGGAAAGGCGGCGGGCCACGTTGCATGCGTTGTTATCACCTTGCTCACCGCCATAGAGCGCGGCAGCTTCGGGAACAGAGCTCGCCAAGTGCTGCTCATCCTCGCGTTTGCTCATCTTTTCTTCATGTTTTCTTTTTCTTCTTTTGCTGGCTGAACTTTTGTCGCGAATTATTTTAATATTATATTCTTTTCCTGGGCCACACGCACAAGAGTTTTCATCCCGTTGGAGAAAGATGAAGCGGCTCACGTTGCTTGCATCTCTGTTGCTTCTGCTTTGCGTGGCAACTCATGGTGCCAATGCCCTTCCTTCGAACTCCCTCAACTTCCCAATTAATCTATTTTAAGAACAAATTCCTTAGGATTTGGGATGCCGCCGTTGAGACAAGAAGGCTCCCTCCTCAACGAAGCCTCGCTAAGAGATCTGGCGGAGGTCGCGGAAGGCCATAGGCAACAGCCGCATCACGACTTCTCGCCCAAACACGACGCCGACCGGTGGCGGGCTCTCTTGGTGGCCGCCGCCGAGCAGGACGTCTACACCACCGCCAACGTACGGACACCGGGGGGAGGGGGACGCTTCGCTTTCGTTCTTTGGTCTTCTCTCTTCTAACTCGGAGGTGCCCGGTGTGGTCATTAGTTGGCGTTGCGACGCATCAGCGAACTGAAGGCTCAGCACCCGTCCCTGTTTGCTCAGCTCACCTGTGTCGGCTCTGAGGTGCCCTCCGCCGAGGCCGCTCATTCTCAAAGTTTGGTTTTCTTTTATTCACCCGCCGTTCTCTCGACAAAAGGTGATCGAGTCGCAACGGCTGGATCACGGGCCACTGCTGTCGTACTACATCGTGGGCGGGCGGGAGGAAGGTGGTGATTCGCTCCAAACAGGCCGTCGCCCCTTCCTGCCGGCCAAGGTGGGCATCGACACTGGTCTGTCGTCCGCGTGCTTTCCCGCCAACTTCCTCGCACTGCCCGTGCGCTACGAAGCGCCCGCCGTGATCTCAGCCCGACGCATCCTGCCCCTCCACGAACGGGACATCAACGTCGAAGAGGTAAGCCGGCCCTTTGAATGCCCACATACATTACCACGTGGCCATCAGCAACATCACTGACTCTCTCGCCACGTATTCGGACATAAAAGTACGCCAAGCAGGTCGCCACCCAAAAGTCGGGTTCGACCCAGTGGCGCGTGGTGAGCGCGGAGGAAGAGGTGCTTGTCTGTCCTTTCTCTAGATACACCCGATGGCTGCTGACGGGCACAGCCGATGCCGGTTGGAGAAGTGGTTGACTGACAACCAAGCCCGGGTTGGCGTGCTGTGCAGATGACCCGAGTGACGTTCAATGTGTCGGCATTCGTGCTGAGCGTGGTGGAGCTGCCCAGCGGTCAGTACCTCGTGGCAGTCTATGGGCGGAGTGCCGACGCGCCCGACCACATCGTCGAACGAAACGTGCAAGTGCTGCTGGCCGATCAGCGCGGCGACAAGCACCAGGTACGCTCGCCCCAAACAATGCCTTTTCGCAGAAAGAAGCTGCTAAGCGTTGTTTGTTTTTGTCGCAGGTCGTGGTCTCTTCGTCATCGTCGTCGCCGCCCTCGAAGAAGCGAGCGGCACCCGTCTACCGCGTGTCTAAATTCTCTCGTCTCTCAGTTTCCAGGTATCATCACATCGCCCATTCAGGAAGAGAAGGCAATGACTCACGCATGTGTGCATCTCTCTGCTGCAGCGACGTTGGTGCTATGAAGGGCAGGAGGGGTGCCGACCCGAACTCCCGTACGCTAATGAGCTACAACATCTGGAACTACAACGCCGACTGGCAGGAGAGGAAACGCCTGATCGCGCAGTTTGTACGTACGCTTCGGCTTGGTCGCTTTGGCTGTGTTCGCGTTGAGAGGAGGCTTACCAGAGCCGGTGAACAACCACAACGATTTCCGTGCGTGCGTGCAGATTAGCAAGCAGCAGCCAGACATTGTGGGCGTGCAGGAGATCCGGTACAAGTACTCCGGCGGTCCCGACCAGCTGACGGACCTTGTCAACGAACTGCAGCTTCTCAACCAGACCTACAATCACGTCTATCAGCCTGCCATGTACTACGACAACGAGGCACGTTTTTCGCTCTCTCTTCTCTCTCTCCATCGAGGTGATCGTCGATTGCGAAAGCTAATACGCGCCGTACCTATGAACCCAGGCCGAGGGTGTGGGCGTGCTTTCGCGAGTGCCCATCGCCATCCACGAATACATCAACCTCACCTTTGTTCCTGGTACGGATGCTCTTTGCAGAGTAGGGCCAACGGCCATTGAGTTGATTAACACGTGCTGCTTCTTCAGGCACTACCGACGGCAATCGGCGAATCGTTCTACGCACTCTGCTGATGGACGCGAACAACGCGCCCTTCAACTTCTTCGTCTCCCACTTCACCTACGCCATCGGCGAGGGCCAGATGAGCAACGCTTTCGGTACGTCCGTCGCCGCAACATTCTCGGCTTTGGCTTGGTGGCCATAAAAACGAACGTACGCTCATACTCTCACCTCCATCATTATTACCAGAACTTTTCAACTTCATGAGGCGGCAGCGGCCAGACGTTCCTCAGAGCGTGGTCGCCGATTTCAACATCTACGTTGGACATGTACGCTTCTCTCCATCATCATCGCACATTGTATTGTACAGCACGCCCGCTGATGCTCGTAGGCACTCTCAAAATAACACACTCGCATTCTCTTCTGTAGGAGGAACCGACCAACTTCCTCACTGGCAAGCTCTCTTACCGAGGCGTCAAGGGTGATCTCAAGGATGTGTGGCTTGATGCCCACGGTACCGACATCTCTGAAAGGTCGCTTCATGTTGAGCTGCACGGGTACCGAGAAGTGCTCTATGTTGTGCAACCTGCAGGTACCTCAGAGCCGGGCTACACATTCAGCAATCTGCCCTGGTCGTCGGGTCTCATCAATAGGGCCGACCGAATCCTGGTCCGCAACATGCCCTACATCCTTTCGCAGCCCAATACAACCGTCACCACGTACGAACGCCATTCGCCCCGCACCTTCTTTGGCAGCTTGACTGCTCACCCTGCGCGCTGCGTGTGTCTCAGTGGCCGCGTCACGCCCGGCGCCAACCCGGCGTCCGACCACCTGGCCGTGGCGTCTCACGTTTCGTATGTCACTAACAACACATGGACGCGACCGTAGCCCACCTCACCTCACACCCTTGTGGCGCAGCAAGAGATGAGCAATCACCTGTACGAGCATCCCGCTGATGATGGCGAAAACAAAGCTCCACTTGTCTTGCGCGCCCGCAGGTTGCAGCAGTACGTGGTGGAGCTGGACAGAAGCTCCGTGTTGGTTGCTGTCAACTCGGCCACCGCCGATTGGAGCCCGCGCCTCTTCTCGGCGCTTCTGTCCGGCGCGAAGTTCCCGCGTGCCCGGTCGCCACAAATTCTTTTCCTTCATTTATAAATAAATACAAGTTGCTTTGCTGGATTAGTCTCAAGGCACAAGCACAAAGACAAATGGAGGACGTAGAGCAGCTAAAGAGGGAGAATGAAGAGCTCAAGCGACAGCTGGCCGAGTACCAAAAGAGTGCCAGGGTTCGTGCATTACTGCTCGTAATCATGTGCATTAAATTCAAAACCTGATTAATTGATTCGTGTCTTCCACAGCCTCGTGATGCCGTGCTGACATCAGTCTCGCCTGGAGCTGCCATTGACGAGAAATCTGCCCTCACCATCATCGTTTTGGGTTGGACCCTTTTTGTTCCATTTGCATTCCTGCATTCCTGAGCAGAGGAGGCTGACCGCGTGCACATCTTCTTGCGTGGCGCAACAGGTGCCTCTGGCGACTTGGCCAAGAAGAAGACCTATCCCGTTCTGTTCTCGCTCTACCTCCACGGCTTGCTGCCGCCCAACGCCATCATCTACGGGTTTGCCCGAAGCAAGCTGGACGACGCCGACTTCAAGAAGCAAATTTCGCGCCAGTACTGCCACCCCTCATTACGCCCTTGTGTGGCTTGTGTTGCTGATGCGCTTGCTATGTTGAAGTTTCAAGAAGGCGCCAGAGGAGAAGGTGAACGGCTTCCTGGATCGGTGCTACTACTTCAGTGGCCAGTACAACTCGGCTGAGTCCTTCGCCGAGCTGGCCAAGGCCATGGACGAGAAGGAGTCTGCTTTCACCTCCGGGTCGCAGGTTTGTTCTTGCCTTGTCTTGCTCGTCGCTGAAGTGCTCCTTGGTTGCTGATTCGTTTGTCTTCATCCACTCACTCCCAAATTGCAGCCCGCCAACAGGATCTTCTACATGGCCATCCCTCCGTCCATCTTCTTGGATGTGGCGAAGGCTATTCAGCCCGCGGCCATGAGCAAGGTGCGCTCCCGAACCACGCATTTCCTCCCTGAGCGCTCCTTGGTCCAACGTGCCTCTCACAATCACACGACAATCACACAGACCGGGTGGAACCGTGTGATCGTGGAGAAGCCATTCGGCCACGACCTCGACTCGTCCAGAGCGCTCTCCAGCTCCATGTCGCAGCTCTTCACTGAAGACCAGTTGTATAGGATTGACCACTACGTATATACGATTACCGCCCACCCCACGTTTATGCTGCGCCTGCATGGTTGGCTCTGCGATTCCTGACGTTATGTCGCTCAGTTAGGAAAGGAGATGGTGCAGAACTTGATGGTGCTGCGTTTCGCCAACAGCGTATTCGAGCCCGTCTGGAACCGCAACTTTGTCTCCAACGTCATCATCACGTTCAAGGTACGCCCTCACCTATTCTATTTGACCATTCTTGGTTGAACACGATTCAACGCGCATTCTTCGACGTCGTGCGTTCCAACAGGAGGACATTGGCACAGAGGGACGCGGAGGCTACTTCGATGGCAACGGCATCATCCGTGACGTCATGCAGAATCACCTCATCCAGATTCTTGCGCTTGTTGGCATGGAGGCTCCCATCAGCCTCAGCGCCGAGGACGTTAGAGATGAAAAGGTACTCTACCTATGCTTCTAGCCCCTCCCCCAAGTCATCTCTGCTCACCATTGTGTTTGTTCAGGTCAAGTTGCTGCGCGCGGTGTCTGCGCTCACTCTGGACGATCTCGTGATCGGTCAGTACACCGCTAGCCCGGATGGAAAGACACCCGGATACAAGGTATTGCTTTCGTGCCCACTTGCACTTGAACCCGTACGCAAGTATTGATCGACTGTTGGCATATATCAGGAGGATCCAGGCGTGCCTCAGGACTCTGTGACGCCCACGTTCGCGGCGGCGGTCCTGCACATCAACAACTCCCGCTGGGCCGGCACTCCATTCATCCTCAAGTGCGGCAAAGGTGCCGAAATCTCTCATCTCTTCTTTGCAGCTGAGCACGGGCGTATGCGATCGTAGACGCTTGTTAAACAAGCTACGCGTTCTCTTCTCACAGCTCTGAACGAGCGCAAGGCTGAGATTCGCATTCAGTTCAAGTGCCCGTCTGCTTCTCTGTTCCCCGTACCACTCCCTGACTCTGTCGCTGCTCATTTCGCCTCACTCCACTCACGAATCTCTCTCTCTTCGTGTTGGTGATAACAGAACTGTTCGGCGCCCAACGAGCTGGTGCTTCGTGTGCAGCCCAACGAGGCCGTCTACATGAAGATGTTGACCAAGAAGCCAGGCCTCACCACCGCGCTCGCGCAAAGCGAGCTGGATCTCTCGTACAAGTCCCGGTTCGAAGACCTGGAATCGCCGGACGGTGCGTTTGACACTACCTGCTTTCTTTCCAACAAGGCGTCGTGGTCACACATCCGTGCTGACATTTCAAGGCCTCTTCTTTCTCAGCCTACGAGCGTTTGATCTTCGATGTCATCAAGGGCGATCACAACCTGTTTGTGCGCGACGACGAGCTCGAGGCCGCCTGGAAGATCTTCACTCCCATCCTCCACCAACTGGAGAAGGAGAAGGTTACCTTTGTTCTTTCTGTCTTTCATCTCTCTTCCACCCGCCCACGTACTGATGTTACATTCTTCTTCGTTCTTGAGTAGATTCAGCCCGACTTGTACGAGTTCGGCAGCCGAGGCCCCGCGTCGGCCGACAAGCTCATTGCAGACTCCGGCTACAGGCTCACCACCGGCTACACCTGGCCTGTCAACAGGAAGGCGCAGCTGTGAGGCCGCGGTTTGAAAAGTTGAGAGACCCCAAGCGTGCAGCTTTGTTGCAATTTCTGGAGGACAACAAAAACAGATTCGTAATCGGCCACAATTTCAAACAGCTGATAATCGAAGGGGATGAGGGTAACGGCAACAAAGGGAGGGCGCGGCACGACTTCGATTGTGCAGCGAGGTGTAATCCATGGATCACCTGCCACGGGATTTGGCACATCGCGAGCACGATTTTTGCCGATCCTATCTACATCTCCACACATTACGGGGCAAGTTCGCCTGCAGCACAGCTGTGCAACGCCCTCTACACAGCCTTTAATGGCCGCTGCTCCTTCCACAAGCAAACCGGGGCGTGTTAGAGTTAGCCTCTTTGGCATTCCCAAATCTCAATTTGCAAAGCAATTGGCGGATGATCTCGGCCATCTCGGCTGGAACAGCCTCCACACCGACCTGTTATGGGGCTTCATCTACCGCTACGGTACAGCAATGTCCTTTGCCCGTGTGCACGCTCAACGTTCTAAGGCGTGGCCGAATGCATGCTCATGATCCCTGTGGCGCAGGCAAGACGCACGCCAACATGCAGAGCATAGTTGGCATTCGGCGGGAGCTGAGGGAGCAGTTGGCGCAGCGCTACACGCTGGAGCAGGGTCGCATCCTCACCCACAACACCTCCGAGGACGGCACCCGCAAGTTCCTCATGCAGTTCGGCGCCGGTCAGGAGATCGAGAGTGTGTTGCCCGTCCCTCATCGAGACGTCTTCACTACATTCTGCTCACAAACATGCTCCTCCATGGGCACGTACAGGCGTGTTCATCCCCGAGTCTACCCGCGGCACGCTGTGCGTCTCTTCGCAGGTCGGCTGCACGCTGTCGTGCAGCTTCTGCCACACTGGAACGCAGCCTGTGGTACTAACCACACTCACCTGCGACGTGCGAGCGTGATGGCCTTGCGCGTGCACGTACCACAATGACGTCGGACTCTCACAACAAGTCTTGTGTTTGTGTGACGACGCCAGATGCGCAATTTGACGACCAGCGAGATCTTGAGCCAGATCATTCACGCCAAGCGGGTGATGAACGACTTTCCCACTGTGGCCGACATCGAGACGAGGAAGCAGGCCATCGCCGATAAGCGGAGGCAAATGAGGCAGAAGTTCGCCGAGTACTTTGGAAAGGGCAAACAGAGGCAAGCGAACCAGCCTCCCCGGAAAGAACCCAACGAGGAACACGCTGTGCCTGAAGAGCCAAAGCGCACTATCACCAACATCGTTTTTATGGTTCTCGCTGCCCTGCCGATTCTTGCTTTGTATGCGTGTGCGTGCGGTGTGTGCGTGTGCGTGTCGCAGAATGTTTGCACTCACCTTCGGCACATGAGTGCTGTTGTGCAGGGTCAAGGCGAACCATTCTACAATTATAGGAATGTGAAACAGGCCATCGACATTATATGCGAGCCCTCTGGCATCAGCCTGGGCCAGCCCAAGATCACCGTATCCACCAGCGGTGTGGTGCCCAACATCTACCGCCTGGCTGCTGATACCAAAGTCAACCTGGGTATCTAGCGAAGGCCTTTCTTGTCGTCATCGCCATTCGTGAACTGATAATGCCTAACATTCAATTTGTTTGATTGTGGCAACTTCAGCCATCTCCCTGCACGCCGCCAACAACGAGTTGCGGTACCACGATCTCTCTTCGCTCTTTCGTTTGGTGTGAGTGTTGCAAGCTCACTCTTGGCCGCTCATTCGTTGCACGTCGCAGAGACGAGTTGGTGCCCATTAACAAGCAGTATCCGCTGGAGCAGCTGATGGAAGCCTGCCGATCCTTCATCTCCCACAAGAAGAAGCGAATCATGTTCGAATACGTGATGCTCAAGGTACACTCAATCCTCTGGTTTTTGTGCCCTCGAGCCATGAAGATGGCTGCGTTCGTTTGAGCTCAAACAGCATGCCCGCCGATCAGGACGTCAACGATCGAGAAGAGGACGCGCTCGAGCTAGCCACCCTTCTCTCCGGCTTCCCCAACTCCCTCATCAATCTCATGTACAAACAGCCACCGTCGCGCTCTCAGTGCGCCTTGCTGTTTCGTCCGGCCCTCACTCACGGCTTTGTGGGGTTTACAGTCCTTTCAATCCCTGGCCAGGCACGAAGTACGAGTGCTCAACGAACGAGCAGATCATCGCCTTCCACAAGACCCTCACCGAGCGCCACCGCCTCCTCGCCACCATTCGATGGCCCAGTACGCCGCCCTACCCCATCTCTCTGCCGCATCTGTTTCCCCCAGCGGAGAGCTGACTGACGCCCTGTGCAGGAGGGCGGGATATCATGGCCGCCTGCGGTCAGCTCAAAACCCACCACGACCGCATGAAGGCACAGGGAACGGGCGACGCAGCAGCATCTGCATCCGTTCCACACACAGTCGATCCTTCTGTGCCTCGAAGCTAAAGAACCAAATGTTTCGTCAAGGCTGCGTGCAGAAGCTTGCAGGGCCACCAAGAGAGGTCAGCTCAGGTTCGGAGTTAGCACGACGAACCACAATATTTCCACAAACCCGGGAGTACAAGAAGAGGACGAGGACACCGGGAGAAGGTGAGAGATGTGCTTTCCTGTCACCTTCGAGGTGTGGTGTCCGTCCACACTTCACCGCCAGGAGAATACAAAGAGCAGACATGGGACGACTACGGCTCGCATGCGCTAAACACAGTGCGCGTATGAGTGACTGATTGGCCCAACAGTTCGCCTTCACTACCAACCACGATAACAACAACAAACGATATGAAGTCATGAAGAGGTCCGCGAGCTCTTCGTGCCAAGAGGCACAGCCGCACCCTCCTGCCCTAAACTCGTCTGCGCAGGGTCAGACTCAGAGCAGAGGAGTTGTGACGTTATTGTTAAGTTTTATAGCGGAGAGTGGGTTTACTTCCTTCCCTTTCCGCCTCGGCCGGCCTTGTTCTTGCCGATGTTGCTCTTCTTGGCGTTGTGGTTGCCGCTTCCCCCACTGCCGGGCTTGGCGCTTTGTGGCTCCTTGGCGGGCTTGGGTTGAAGGTGGCGCGGCACCACCTTTCGCGGGTTGCTGGCCTCCCTCTCGCTATTTACAGCCGCCACCTTGTTCTTCAGGTGCTCCTTGATGATCGCTGCATGTGCAACCAACCACGGCAAGTGTGACATGTCAGCACGTGAAGAGCGAAGCAAAGACTGGGAACGAAACCGACAGCGGCGGACAAGAAGCGTACCCAGTGGATCGTTCTGGAAGGCAGGGTGGGCCAGCACGTTCTTGAACTGCTCAAGCTCGGTCACACTTGGCGTGTAGGAGAGGAGGTGGAGAGGTTAGCCACGCTTGGCGACGACTCGAGAAGGGGCAACGTACGCCAACTTCTGCTTCATCTTGTTGTCCATCTTCTTGTTCTTGGTTTGCGCTTGCATGGCCTGCTCCTTCTCCATGAGCGAGTCAAGAAGCTCGGACAGGGAGGACATGCCCAGCGTGCCCACTTGCGCCTTTTGCTTCATCTCCACCTCCTTCTTCTTCGTCAGGTCCGCCGCAGCCTGCAGCTCTGTGCACGCACAACATCATCAACAATCAGCATTGCGAGATGGGATGGAAATTTGGCAGAATTAAATCTTGATTGGGTTTGAAGGGGTGGCGTACTCTGCACAAGCTTCTCATGCTTCTCCTTCCGCTTTTCGACCTTCTTCTTTTTGATAATGCCGGTCGGTCCCGCGGAGGACAAACCGACGGCCGCCTTGGGCTTTGACTCAATCACCCTCTTCGGCTTTGTGATTTTACCCTGTGATCACAACGGGGTAAGTTTGCTTGTAAAAAGATCAAATTGCTGGTCTATCGTACCATGATGCTTGCTAAAGATTAGATTAATAATCACAACGTTTATTGTCCACCAGGTTTTCCTTGGCACAAATCGAGAGAAAATGAAAAAATAAATAAATATTTATTATTTCTTTACTGTCACCGAAAGTGACTGCACAAAACCCGAAGCCCTGTGACCCGAAGCCCTGTGGCGAATGGTCCCGTAGCCGCCAGCTGGCGCGATTCGCTCCTTCGCCGTCAAGAGCCAGGGCGGTTGGCTTCCGCAAAGTGGTGTGGGTGAATTTCGAGTGCCTTTCTCTCGCACATAGAGGCGCGAGCCAATCGGTCACGAAGTCAGAAACCTGCGTTTCTTTTTTTGAATAGCGCGGTGAAAAACATTCGAACGAACAATTCATCACCTGCATCTCCTTCTGTCTACGACGGAAACGCAAAGAGCTTTTGGGCAGGTAGTATTATGGAGCCCGAGCGATCTTATGTATCAAAGGTCGTGCTGAAGGTGGTCGTCATTGGTGACTCGGGGTACGTGATTTTCCCTCAAATTGAACTTGTCGGGTCGAATCACATTTTCAAACCCTCCTTCTTTTCTTCAATCCAGGGTGGGTAAGACCTCACTCATGCATCAATATGTGAACAAGCAGTTTGCCTACTCATACAAAGCCACGATTGGTACTTCACCTTTCCCGTCGAAGGAGCTTTTCCCTCAAGCTGCGCCTGTCTGTCAGCTCTCACCCTCTGGCGCGTGCGTGCCCTTCTCACCTTGACGTTCGGGTCACCTATGCCCTGTGTGTTCCTTGTGGTCTCCAGGCGCCGATTTCCTGATGAAAGACGTGGTCGTAGACGACCAGGTCGTGACTTTGCAGATATGGGACACAGGTACCAATCCCAAGCCATGTCTCGTCACTAATACTCTCTGGTGCTGCTGTGCCCACTAAGATGACCTTCGTTTCCATTTCTTAGCGGGGCAAGAGCGGTTCTTCTCTCTCGGGGCGGGGTTCTATCGTGGGGTGGATGGGTGCGTGTTGGTCTACGACGTGACCAACCCAAAGTCGTTCGAGAACCTCACCAACTGGCGAAAAGAGCTGCTTCACAAGATCGGTGGACCCAAGCTAGACAAGCTTCCACCATTTGTAGTCATAGGTGCTGCTACAACCATGTTTTCGTGCGTTCTCTGTTTCTTGCACTCGATGTGAAGATTGAATCCAACGGTGATGGTGTGCGGCACAGGAAACAAAATCGACTTGGCGGAGCAGCGTCTTGTGCCGGAGGCAATGGCGATAGCCTGGTGCCAGGCTCACGGCAGCGTCACGCACTACGAGGGTACAACAGCATATACATTCTTTCTCTGAACTAGATGCACGCTCATAGGCTCTGTCTCACTTGTTTACTCGTCTTTCTTACAGGGAGTGCCAAGGATGCCATCAACGTGGAGCAAGCCTTCAAAGCGCTTGTAAAGGAGGCACTCGCCAACAGCCAGTTTGAAACCAAGTGCGTGTTCCTCCCGTTTGCCACCTTGTAAGGTGTAGTGCATGCACGATCATTCTCACTCCTGTTGCGCCCTATCTATTATCCCACACCACGCCATCAGGTTGTTTGATGATACGATCCGCTTGACGCTACCCTCACCGGAAGACTCCAAGAAGTCCTGTTCGTGCTAGCGCGCACTATGTACTTTTTCGGCCACCACAATGTGAATATTTCAACACCTTCCGCGCTACCTGGCTTCCTCGTTCCTATGGGCAAAGCGTCCAACAGGTATCTCCTCCGCCCCCCCTTTAATCGGCATCGCCACGCCCGGTAGGCCACCTTCTTCCCACGGTCGTGGCGCCGCTGCAGTTCTTCTAATATTCTGGGACATGCCTTACATTTTTCTGCCTTGTCGAAATTTCGTGCCCCAGAAAAGAGGTAACTGGGCAGACTGACCACTTCATTCTCTGCGCCCGACCCGAAGACCAACCCCCCCCCCTACCACTACTTCGCGAAGAGGACAGCACCGCCACCATGGGATACGAGCTGAAGCAAGTGCGTCCGGGCGTGTGGGAGTTGGTGGTGGTCGAGGACAAACCGAAGGAGGTGTCTCTCTCGCCACTGCCCGGTCCGCCCAAGGAGGCCCTCCGGGTAACGAACAGAGGTCTGGTCACTGCAGACAGTCTCTCGCCTTCACAACGGCAGGTGGCCCGCGACGCCGCGCTCAAGCGGCTCATGCGCGATTGGCGGGAGCTGCAGCGCTGCCCGCTCCCCACCGTCGCGGCCGTGCCGCTTGAGAACAACTTCTTCGAATGGCACGGCAACATGCTGGCCACCTCGGAGTCAAGCTTCTGCGGCCTGGTCTATCACATCATCATGCGGGTTCGTCTTCCCTTTCCCAGCCATTGGTTGGTTTTATTTTTTGCTGACCGCCAACTCTCTCCTCTTCCAGTTCCCGGATACCTACCCGCTCCAGCCACCAACTGTGGAGCTGAAGGGCTACATTTCGCACCCCAACGTGTTCGGCAGCTACATCTGCCTGGACATGCTGGAGAATGGCTGGGTAAGCGGTTGTTTTTTTGCGTAAGCACCTTCGAAGGTGAGGGTGTCACACAGAGTCCCTGACAATAATGCGGTATGGCTTGTGCGTGCAGTGGGGGATGGAGTCTGTGAGAGAGCAGCGATACACGGGCTGGTCAACGGCGTACTCGGTGACTTCGATACTCATCCAGCTGCAGAGTACGCTCTTTCCGTGATCTTCGGCTTTCAATCCACTAAACTCTGTGTGCTGATTGCCTATTTGTCCACACATAGACTTTATCTCCGGGCGGTCGCGCAACGTAAAGGGGGAGCGAGAACGGGCCGAGAAGGTGCGCCTTGTCGTCTTCGTGAATGAACGTTGCCGCGGCATGACACTCACCCTGCTCCTCCTTCCTAACAACAAACAGAGTATGAAGTGCTTGGTGTGCAGCTGCGGGCACGTGGCCGACGGTAACACCTATCCGCCCATCGCGCCCGAGGTCATCGAACAAGAAATGAAACAGCGGGAGAGGGGCAAAGCGGCCAAGGCCACCACCGTCAGACCACCACCGCCCAAGAGTGCAGCCAAGCCCACAGCAGCCTCGATCGCCGACGTCAACTTTTCCGAGATCCTGGGCGTCGAGGCCCCGCCGTCCGCGGGCATCCACTACGGTCTGTTCAGGCGCTATCGGGAGGATAGCTTCCCGATTCGTCTGCCGCGGATCAAGGCCCCGGCCGGCAGCGGCTCGCGCGCGACCGAGGCCATTATCGGCTGGCGCGAGGCCAACATCCAGAGTAGCTTCCGGTCGCTGGCCGTCGATCTCTTCACCGCCGAGCGGGGCTACACCGTCTACGAGGTGACCTTCGACGACCGCCGGTCCCGCAATCCGTTCCTCGACTGGGGCGAGGTCTACCCCGAGCACGACCTGCACAACATCAAGGATGGCCACCTGGCCAAGCTGGGCGTCAGCAACGCCAAGCGGTCGGTCGAGGAGATCCTGGCGCAGAAGAACCCCTACCAGTTCCCGGCCCGGGCCGACACGATCGACTTCTGCCTGCGACCAGGCGGGCGCGCGGTCCACCGGATGTCGGCCCGCTACAACCTGACCCACGCGCGGAGCGTGGCCAACACGGCCTGGAAGCTGGTCGCCGTCGACGAATCCAACGGGCGCAACTTGCTGGTGCTCAACGTCATCTCGAACGGATTCAACGCTCACTTCATCTCCTCCGCCCAGTTCTACCTCTACACGACAGCGAGCGACAACGGTACGCCGAGCCCAGCGCCAGTACCAGCGGTCGACACCAAGAAGGAGGTCTCCGGAGCGGCCAATGGGTCTGGCGTCAGCGGGAAGCAGCAGCAGACCGGCCGTACGCCCTCGGCCAAGAGCGTCGGGGCGTCGGAGCAAGTAGTGCTACGCGAGGTGAAGGAGGAGCGGCCGGTGAAGAAGTATGTGCCGACCTCGACGCCGCTCATCGTATCGGCCAACTTTGGACCCCTGCGGCCCAAGACCTCCGCCGCCCCTGCTCCCGCCCCCGCCCCCGCTACAGCTGTAGCGGTAAAGTCGGCCGCGAGCAAGAGCAAGGGCAAGAGTAAGAAGGTGCAGACCGAATCCGACGAAAAGGCTCAGGAAATGGCGGCCGATCAGCTGCCTAAAGCGGTACGGAGCCTGACCTTCTACGACCTGCCGCCCGAGATGCAGCTGCACGTCTTCTCCTACCTGTCGAAGGATGATCTCTTCACCGCTTTCAAGGGTACCAACCCCACTCCACTGCTTACCTGCTTCAAGTGCAGTGATTCACCTCGACCACTTCTTCGCCACCACCCCTACAGTCAACGCCGAGTTTGCCGATCTGGCTCTGGACTCGCCCCAGTGGGGCAAGGACGAGCTGGTGTGCTTCCACTCCAAGCGAACCGATGAGGAGGACACCCTGGGCTTCCCGATCAACTTCACCCTCTACCCTCCGCCCATTCCCTCCGCTACGTCGCCGGCGCCCGTCCGTCCGTACCGGAACATTGAGTCCATCTCGTCCACTCTGGACCTCCTCTCCTACGAGTCCTACAAGGTCGAGAGCGTGCGTCGGGGCGTGTGGAAGGAGCACTTCACCCACTGGCTCCCCGTGTACATCGGTAAGAGAGCAGCCTCTCGTCCCCCGTCTCTGTACTCCTTTCCTTTTCACGAAACTGACGTGCGCGACTTCCTCATTCCCTAATTAGGTCGGCAACACGGCAAGAAGGCGTTGCCCCTGTGCGAGCAGCTCATCTCGGTGATCATGACCGGTGATCCCAACCTGTTCCAGCCCATCATGGCCGTGGAGGTCTTCACCAAGCTCATGAACACCATGATCGTCTCGCTCATGTCCGGCGCCACGTACGTTTCTTATCCGCCTCCAGCCGTGTCTGCTATCAAGCAAGCACACTCTGATTTACAATTTGCCTTTTTATAGTCATGCATCGGAGAAGGCGATGGAGGGCTACTTCTCCTTCCACCACTGGCTGCTCGTGTTCATCGAGCGCTACCCTCAGCTTCTCGACTGGATCAACAACAGGATTCGCGGGTTCATCACCGATCCCGAAAAGCGGATCAAGAAGGTGTGCCTGGTTCTCATATGGCTTGCTCTAGCCCACTTCGGCTGACCCCCTCTTTCTTCTCCTGCAGGCCGTACCTTCGCTGGGCGAGTTCATTCCCCTGCTGGCCGTGACCGACGCCTACCAGTGGCAGGACGTCGCAGAGCCGCTCATCCTGGAGGTGTTTGACAGGAACGTGAAGTGGGTCCTCCAGAAGTATCCCGCCTTGGGTGAGTCACCTCTTCCCATCGTCTCCTCTGGGTCCCGAGTGCTCAACTGTCGGCAAGGCATTGGACTCACCTTCATAACGCCTACGCAGGTAATATGCAGAGCGGAGGGCAGCTGGACGTGGACAAGTACCGCCTGCTCAAGACCTTCGAGGCCTCACAGGTGTCGATGCGATTGATCCTCTTCCACGCCTACTTCCTCAACACCATCGCCAAGCCCAAGGGCCGAACCGTGTCACTTGTGCGCCGGGTGCTGGACGCGTGCTATGGCCGGCCGTCGCCTCGTATGAAGGTCCTCCTGCAGAAGCGCACCAAGGAGCTGCAGAAAGTTGGTACGTCTCCCTCGTCCACACCGCATTGCTCCTCTCGCGTACTCTCCGTGTGCTGATATTTGAGGAATGTATCATTCGCACAGACAACTGGGTCGACTTCTTCGTGCGGATCGACATGCCGCTGCCCTCGCCCGAGCGGCTCACCCGCTGGCTGCGGCAGAGCGTGTGGAATTCGTCGCGCAAGAGGTATCACAACCGCCACGCCTACACGGGCTCGGTGCGCAATCCCCGGAGGGCCAGGTCTCACCAGTGGGAGGAAGAAGAGGAAGATGAGTACCACTACGACCGCTACGAGTGATGCAGCCGACCATGATGTCGCGAGCGCTGCTTGCTTGGTAATAAATGTACAGCATTGTTGAAATTCTTGGAACCGAGGGGTGGGCTACGCGTGTGGGGGAAAGAGAAGCGAACTGCAGCAAAAACCGCACAACAAGAAGATCAGCTGAGGCACCCAAGGAGTAGATTCCTTCTGCATACGCGCTGGCACACCAGTATCGAAGCGCGTAGACAAATGGAGCTGCCCACCTCGCCGATTCGAGGGGCGAGGACGCCGATGGAGGCGCCCGCCACCCCCAGCGGCAGCAGCAACGGCAGTGCTGGTGCTCCCTCGCTGCTCACCTCACACCCTCTGGTGGATTACCTGCTGAGCTTGGAAGAGGGCGGGTCCCTCACACCGCAAGTGCTCAACCTCCTGTTCGCAGCGGTACGATTACCAGCACCTACTCAATCTTCAAGCGTTACGATCTGTGCCTCAATTACTCTTGATTTGTCTTACCTCAATCGACCACGATTTATTTATCCCCCTTTGTTGGTCCACACGTCAAGCTGTTGGGCGGACCACCGAGCCGTGAGGTTGGTGCAGCGCTGGCAGAACGCATCGTGCAGATCAAGCGGCCCAACACGCTGCCGGTGCTGCTGGCGGCCATCTGCCACTTCCCCGAGCACGAGCGAAAGGACCGAACCAAGACACAGGAGCAGCGCGACAAACTCAACAACGTCTACATGGACGGGCTCACCCTCCTCGACAAGCTGGCTGCCAAGTCGGTCAGCAACCTGGCCCTGTGCGTGGCCACCCAGGAGTCCTTCCACCGCTGGCGTCTGCCCTGCGCGCTCCTCGATTGCCTGCCGCAGGTCCAGAACCAGCAGTTTTTGGGTATGCTTGTGTTGCTGCTGCTGCTGCTGCTGCTGCTAGGTTTTGTTGTACTCGAGTCAGATGTACTTACACGCTCTTGTGCAAACAGTGAATGCGCTGCGTTTGGTGCAAACTCTGGGCAACTACAGCGTCTACGTGCGGGACATCAAGCAGCTTATGCTCGCCCTGAAGAAGGAAATCGACAAAGGAGTGGTGCGTGGCCCAACTACAAGTCTGTTTCTAAGCTTCGATCGTTGTTCAAGTTATGCTGAGCATGCACTTCGCTTGTAGCAGTCTACTCGGAGCATTCACTACCTCAAAACGCTGAAAGACATGACCCACCGAACAGGACCGCACGATTTCTTTCACTTTGATGGCCAGCAGTCGGTAACTCCACGCTCTGCTCCGCTTCTCTCGCGGTGACTTCTTAAACGCTGTCGAGTTTTCTCTTCTCAGGGAATGAAGGTGCCGCCTTTGGAGAGCTGGCCCAGCGGCGGCTACACGTACTGCTGCTGGTTCCGGGTTGAGGATTTTCACGACCCCAAGCTGCGCACCTCGGACCACTCCTACGAACCCCGGCTGTTGAGGTGCCCTCTCCCTTACCCCTGACCACCTTTTGGTCCCTTTTCTCGAGCTGACTGAAGGCCACCGACGAACTCTATCTTCCTCTCTGCATCCCGTACACCTCTGCAGCGTTCTGTCGGACACGGGGAGTGGTCTAGAAGTGTTTTTTGTGGCCAATGACCTATTCATGGTGACGCACCACGCGGGCCAACAATCCACCGTGCCCATACCGTTCAACCACTCGTTCCGTGTCAAGGTGAGCCTGCAATCACCCAGGGCCCTGTGTCACTCTTCCCGTCGGGTCTAATATGCTTGCTTGTGGTTGCTTGCAGGCGTGGTACTTCATCGCTGTCCGGCATGTGCAACATCGGTGGTCGCCAAGCGAGGTCCAGCTCTTCGTCAATGGGAAAATGGTACATCTATGCGTGTAGACGATTTCATGTCGCAATATGTGCTGACGTCGACTCTGGCGCAGGTCAACAACTCCGCCTGTAAATACCCCGGCGTGGAGGGGAGAGCCTACGCGTGGATTGGCACGAACATGAAGATACGCACGCCGTACCTTCACCTCCCTCGCGCCTCCTGCTTCTATGGCCAAATGGGATGCATCTACGTCTTTAAGGAAGCGCTCAAGGACGAGGTACATCAGCGCCCATGATTGTCGACGTCCAGTTTGTCGTTGGCTTACCATATGCTTCCAGGACATCAACAATCTTGATGAGCTGGGACCAAACTACGTCATAGGAAGGGAGCAAAAGTTTGATGAAGAAAAGTACGTGGCCGTGGCTGTTCGAAGAATCACGCGCGTGGCTATGCTCATTGCGTTGTCTGTCCTGCAGGGGGTTGAACAAAGCAAAGCTTCTGTTTGGGTTTCAGCCCAAGGCCACGCGAGAGGATACGTGCGTCGACATTGCGGCTGCGCTGACACCTTCGGCCGCACTATGGCGAGGCGGGATTGCGGCAGCGACCTCCACATCCGTGCCCAAGGGGTACTTGGTGCTGGTTGGGAGGGGGGGTTGTCATCAGGTGATAGTTCCTCACTGGTTCTCTTCTACAGTTACCATGCCACTTTGCTGCCAGGCAGTACTCGCTACCTTACAATGCACGCCATTGACGCTATACACTGTTCGGGCGGACTGGTACCCAGCTGCCCTCATAACCGCTTGACGTTGCACTCGTGATCTCACGCACACCCTTTTTCTCCAGCTCATGGTGCTGCCGCTGCTGGAGAAGGTCCTCAGCCAGCGTGCGCCACCGAACACTGAAGATCAGCATAGCGTTTCCTCCTTGATCTCCGACCTGTTGTTGCTCTTGAGCGGTACGCCCAGCCTCTCTATCTGCTCTTCGCAAGTGAATTAATGATCTCTCATATGCGGGTCATGACATACTTGTGATCACCTCTAGAGTTGCTTGTCCGCAGCGGACCCACCGAGCGTCGGGAGTGGATCGCCAAGGGGGGCTTCCAGGTCTTGGCTTTCCTCCTGGAGCGTGCGCCGGTGCAGCTTCTTGACGAGACTGTGCTCCAAGCACTCAACGCTCTTGTCCTCTCCATCCCATCTTCGCGTCCAGGTACGCACCCACCCTTCCACACACTGAGTTGGCTGATGCATTAACACAGTCATCGGTGTAGACCTGCTGCGCTTGGCGTACGATTACCTGTTCCTCAATTTTGACCTGTGGACTCGCTGTGGACACGCCCAACAAAAGAGTCTGTTGGCGTTGATCATCCAGCATGCCAAGAAAAACCCCAAGGTGCCTCTCGCTCGCGTACTGTTAGCAATGACCATGAGAGCTAACATCTGTCTCCCGCTCACACAGAGGGTGTCAAAGCTATTTCCATGGCAAACGATCCTGGACGTCTTGCGCCAGTATTACCCACTTCCGGCCTTGGACGCCTCCAGTCCCAGTTCCAAGGCCGCGCATGAGGAAATCACGGAACTGCGATCGTGCTTGATCGAGGTGATGCGCCTCACGGTCGTCAAGGGCGTCCCGCAAGGGCACATGGACGCGCTCATCAAGTTTCTCAATGACCGGGTTGAATCATCGCAATTACATGGTACGATGGTGAAAGGAGCACGGGGAGAAAGAGTGGATCCCTGACTCCTTTCTTTCTCTTGGTTCCACGCGTATAGACATTCTGGGCTTTCTGGCATACACGATCGCACAGACCATTGGCGCATCTCAACAGCTGTACCAGAATCTGCATCGAGTACGCGGACGCCTTCTCAACCGGGTATGGGGCCTATCTATTCTCAGGCATGTTCTAACGTTGCTGTTCGCGCAGATGTTCGAGGAGTGTGGTGGGTGCCTCGCACTCATTGGCCTGCTGGGGCGGGAAGACGAGGAGATCAAAAGGAAGGTTCTCCTCCTCCTGACATCGCTCATGCAATGGAGCGCCAGTTCGACCGCCGGCAGCTACGGCAAGCAGCTGCGCAAGAAGCTCGAGACGCACTTCTTCTCCAATCAGTGCTCGTTCATCGCTCACCATCTGTCCCCCTATCCCCTGACCGGTATCTTGTTCTGCTCTTCAAACCTACTCTTCCAAAGCTGCTCTTGTGATTGAACTAACCTTGGGGCAACTACCACATAGCCCCTATCTACGCCGCGTTGTTTGCCTTCCTGGTGGAGGACGCCAGCTTCACCGAGCTCGACGGAAGCCAGAAAATCAAGAACAAGCAGATACTGTCGGTCATCTTCGCCCTTCTACCCTCGGCCGACATCTTCCTCCAGCAGCAGATTCTGCAGGACTTCAACGTTCTCCTGTCCATCTCGGAGGAGGCCAGAGAGTGCTTCCTCTCGCAATGGTACCGCCCGCTTTATTCTTTTGCGCCGTCGGACGCTACTCACCGAGTGGTCTCCGTGCGCGTTCTCCAACAGGGGCTGGCAAAAGTGGATGATCAACGTGCTGATTCCCCTGGTTATTCGCTCTGAGCGAAGAGAGTGGCAGCGACGGAAGGAGCTGGACGAACGCAAGAAGAACAAGGCCCGCGAGCTCTCACCCGAGAGTGGCAGGCGGGCACGCGAGAAGCTCCGGGGCAGGTCCTCCTCGCTGCCTCCGACTCTGGCCACGCTCTCCAACTCGCTCTCCTCCCTGTCCTCGACCATCTCGTCGTCGTTCTCCTTCCTGCCGTCGTTTTCGCCCACGTCATCCCTCGCCGCTCTGCCCGCCACCTCGCTCCCGGTCGTCGCTTCATCATCACCCTCATCACCGCGCGAGGAGGAAGCCATCAAGGAGCTGGTGCTCAAGCTCATCGACCTCATCCTCTCGGGCGTCATGGAGCGAAGCAATGGCTGGAAAGAAGTCGAGCAGATGAGGTACTTGCACTCGAGTCATACACTTGCGACACTGAAGCTGATGACGGGTTGTTGTTGTTGTTGTTGTTGTTGTTTGCCCAGGCTATGGCTGCAGCTTCTATGCGTGGGAGGGCGGATGAGAAACAACATCCAGCGATCGATCTACTCGCACATTCTGGGCAATATCAAGAGCCTCGTCAGGAAGAAGGGCTACACCAACATGAACCCGTTCAAGGGCGGGGCAGGCCAAGCCCCCAAGCGCGCTGCCGAACCGCCCAAGGAGGCACCCAAGGAGCAGAAGAGCAGCTGGTGGAGCGGGTTTACCAAGAGCGACAAGAAGGACGCGGCCGACAAGGAGGGCGACGGCAAGGAGGGCGACTTGGCGTCGCCCTTCTTCCAGAACTTCGTGCATATCGTGTCCATGTGCGAGGAGTTCCTGATCACCGACATGAAGAAGGAGGCCAAGGAAGAGGAAGAGGAAGAGGCCCTACTGGCCGATGAAGACGAGGAGCCGGACGAGGTGCTGCTCAAGAAGAAGAGGAAGCACAAGAAGGACCAGCTGCTCGCCGACTTCGGACTCATGGAGCAGGCCCTCTACATTTTTGACTGCCTCTTCTGGGATCAGGCGCTGCTCGCTCAGGTGCCGCCTCCCCCTCCTTTTCAAGGCCGACATGCCCTGTGGTGTTGCTGGTGGCTAAGCCTTGTTTTTTGTTTCCATCTGGTAGGCGGCCAAGCAGCACCTATTTCACATCAAGACTAGACGCTTCCTCCAGATCGTGGTCCAGATCACACTGCTTGTCATTGACGTATGTATCACCTGCACACCTGGCTTTTACCTATCACTGATTCCACACTTTCACCACGACAGAGGGCCAATTTGGTGTTGGGCACCGACCGCCAGAAGAAGTCGGTCAACCGCATGGCCGAGTTCCAGGAGGTCGTGACCAATTCGAAGCAGCGGGACCCTCTCGTGGCCGAGATGAATGACTACCTCACCTACTTCCTGGTCCAGAAAAAGGAGCAGCACAAGATTCAAACCAACGTACGTGCAAGTCGCCCCTTTTTATGACCGATGGCCATTAAGCTCACTCTGCTCTCGTGGTTGCGATCAGGCCATGCGCATGGTGTTGCTCGAGAACGTACAGCGGCTGCGTCTGCTGTTCCCGTTCACCCTGGTGGGTTCAAAACCCAACTCATACAGCCCCGAGCGTCTGCTGTGGTACATCTCAACCCTGAACACCCTGACCATGCGCACCAAGGCCGAGCCTGACATCATGCCCTTCTCCGATAGGGCCTTGCATCATTTGTTGAAGGCCATGCGCCGCGCCCTGCGTGATGACGGCCACGCTGGCTGGGACCCCACGTGGTACACGACAGTTGTGCTGTCTAGGCGGTGATCAAGTGTGCTGAACTCGACCACGACCGTGTTGTCAATTGTTGTATCTTTGCAGGGACGGGATAGCGCAAATCGTACGCGACTTGCTGCGAGAGAACCTCGGCACGTTGGCCAATTCTCTTCCGCCCAACGTCAGCCTCCCGGCCGACCTCTCCTGCCTTGATCAGGTACCACCCGGAGGCCGAAGTTCGCTGCTCACCTTAACCTGTTGTCTTGCTCACACTGGTACGGTTCATCGCGCAGACCGAGTCACCGGAGCGCTTCATCGCCTACATTGGGGAGCTCAACTCCAACTTTGAGCTGCTGGAGATCATCACCGCTGCGCAAAAGACTGTGGAGGATGAGAGCGGCAGCGTGCAGGCTCTCGAAGCGCGGATGAAGAAGGGAATAAGCAACATGCAGCAGGTACGGGCCGTACCCACTTTGCATCGTGGGTCCTCTTCGCTTCCGCCCCGCTGACCCCTAAATCTGGCGGTTAGGCCATCGAAAGGGAAAGGGAGTCCAATTCCATTCACGAATCACGACTGCGCAAAGACATCGAAGAGCTGCAGCAGAACCACTCCTACGCGGAGCTGAATCGACGCTCAGCCCGGTCCGTAGCGATCGCTACGCGCAAGCGGTACCGTTCAAGCCTCACGCGCACGCTGTCTCTCAATCAGGGCAGCACTGACACCCGCTGACCACTGTGCCCTGCAGGATGATCGAGCATCTGTGGAAGAAGCTGCGACATGCGCTCACCAACGAGCGTTCGCCCTGGGCCGAAGAGCAGAAGAAGAAAGTGTACTGGAAGGTACCCGCGATCTACTCCTCTCAGTTGTTGCATCCCCCCCTCTCACACCATAGTCCTATTCATGCGTAGTTGGACGCGGTCGAAGATCACCAAAGGCGGAGAATGCGGCTTATCCCCGATGAAGATGGAGGCGCTCACGAGGAGGCCTCCTGGGAAGTCCGAGTCCAACGGCGAGCGCAGCAAGGTGCGCCCTCTTGTGTGCTACCCCGCGGATCGCGATGACACGACGCGTCGCCTGGCTGACGCTTTAGCTCTCTATCTCTCTCTTTCTTCCCCTCAGCGGCATCGCCAACCAAAAGGAAGGGCGCCGACGACGAGCAAGGCAAGGGCGAGGACGAGCTGTTCCAAAACCTGCTTTCTCAGCTCAAGGTCAACGCCAGCATCACCTTCGAGGATGCCGGGTCGTTGCAGCAGGAAGAAGAGGAGGTCGAACAGCAGAGTGAGCCACTCCTCGAAGAACCACCGCGACGGCCGCGACTCTTGAAAGCTCCACCGAGTCAGCGCTCAAGGAGAAGGAGGACCCCGACTGGGTGCTGATGGACGCCAGCAAGAGCACCTACGTCGGCCTCGAATTGGAGCAGCAGGAGACCGTCATATTTTCCACCGACTGCCAGATGGTGCGGAGCTCGTCCCTTTTTATTTCTCTCTCTGCCTTCGAAGTCTGTGCGACTCATGACAGCCGGTGATGCGTTTGCCCCTACTAGGTGCGCCCCTTGCAAGTGATCGACGGCAGGCTGGACATCACGAAGGCCAATGTCTACTTCTTCATCCGCGATCGGACCGGGCAGGAGAAGAGCATGCGCGACAGGAAGTGGCCAATCGTGCAGGTCGATGCCGTGCATCGTCGGAGGTGCAGCTCCCCTTTGAGCTCTTTTCTCTCCCTGTTCCCCGCCGCCGCCGCCGCGGAGTGCTCACCTCATCACACTTGCACGTTCCAGGTATCTTCTTCGCTGGAACGCGCTGGAGGTGTTCCTCAAGAACAGGAAGAACTACATGTTCCAGTTCCCGGCCGACAAGGTGCGCAAGAAGGTGTTCGACACGCTCGTCTCGATACTCAAGTCGGCGGGAAGGACCATCGAGCCCACCAGATTCACGTCAGCGCATCCCCAGGACATCATGCAGGTACGTACCAACCTTTTGAAGAAGCTCTCTCCCAAAGCAGACCTCGTCGTGTAGTGCTCACGACAACACGTACTCTTGGTGGTGACCGCCGGGCAGAGGTCGGGCTACACCCAAGCTTGGGTCGAGCGACGTATCTCCAACTTCGAGTACCTGGTATGCGCCGTGCTCTTCACACCAACGAAACCAGTTTCTTACTTGTTTCTTTCTCCCTATGGCATGCACCCCAGATGTATTGCAACACCATTGCGGGCAGGACCTACAACGATCTCACACAGTATCCCGTATTCCCATGGGTGAGTAAAAGAAAGTCTCGTGGACCCTTAGCCGCTACTTCTTGACCTCACACTGTGTCCTCCCTGCGCGGCAACAGGTCCTGGCGGACTACGAGTCGGACACGATCGACCTCAACGATCCCAAGGTTTACCGCGACCTCTCCAAGCCAGGTAAACGGACCCCAGGCCTAGCTCAAGTGATCACTTTTGCCGATGCTGACGAATTGGGTTCAGTCGGCGCGTTGGAGCCGGGGCGCCTGCAGCGCTTTATCGAGCGATACGAAATGTTTGACGATCCGCAGGTCCCCAAGTTTCACTACGGCTCACACTACAGCAGGTACTTGTAACGGAGCACTCCCGCCCTCGCACCCACTGCATTCGACCTGTCCCCTTGTGGAGCAGCAAGCTTCCTCATTGCTGACTCATCTTTCTCTTCGTTCGACCTCTTGCAGCGTGGGCTCGGTGCTGTACTATCTGCTCCGGCTGCAGCCGTTCTCCCGCTACGCCATCAAGTTGCAAGGCGGCACGTTCGATCACCCCGATCGGCAGTTCCATTCCATCTGGCAGTCCTGGCAGAATGTCCTCACCGACTTCAGCGACGTCAAGGAGCTCACGCCCGGTAAGTCGCGCTTTCGGGGCGAGTTGGCTCTTAACCGCGCATTCGCTCGCGCACACTCACTTCTCCCCGTCCGTACAGAGTTCTTCTACCTGCCCGAGTTTTTGACCAACTCGTCCTCCTTCGACTTGGGTATCATGCAAAGCGGGCACAAGGTACGCCCCGTGGTCCAGCTACTAGTGTCCCCGTGAACTTGCCTGAGCATACACCTCACTCTCGCGTTTCCAACCACCCCCCCCTCTAGGTTGATGACGTGATGCTTCCTCCGTGGGCGAGCTCCGCCGAGGAGTTCATCCGCATCCAGCGAGAGGCACTGGAGAGCGATTACGTGTCGCAGAACCTGCACCACTGGATCGACCTCATTTTTGGTATGTCCAGAGAGCCAACCTCCGTCACACTCAAGCCTATCGGCAGCGCCACTAATGGTCCTTTCATTTTCGCGCGCGTAGGCTACAAGCAACGTGGTCCCGCGGCTGTGGCTTCCCACAACCTGTTCTATTTCCTCACCTACGAGGGCGCTGTCGACCTGGAGTCGATCAAGAACGATGTGGAACGGGAGGCTGTGGAGGTGCAGATCGCCAACTTTGGACAGACGCCCTCGCAGCTCTTCCTGTCGCCTCACCCCAGTCGCAATCCGCCCGGCTACATCTTCCATCCAAGCGGTACACGCAGCATCCCTCATTCCCGACTTTCTCCTGAGGAAAGCCCTTACCGTGTGTGTGTGTGTGTGTGTGTGGAATGGGATTGCCCTCCACAGACCTGAAGCCGTTCACGCAAAGCACGTTGTCGTTCTCGCCGCCACTGGTCATGCAGGCGCTGCCCAACGCTTTCTTTGCCATTTGCGCGCGAGGCGAGACCTATGCTCGCCGGTGGTTGCCCGAAGGCAACGGACAAGGGTACCCCGTCTTGCTCAGGGCATAGACCCGACGCGTGACTCACCCCTATTGTCGCTGGTGCGCGTCGTGCCCCAGGCTCCCGTTCAGTTTTGAGGCCAGCTCGAACTGGTCGTGCGGACTGGAGGCCCCGTTTGCGATCATCAACAGCGAAGAGGACGATGCCTCGCACGGGAGCAGCAACCGGCCTCCCACGGCCTATTCCCTGGCCTGCGTCCAGAAGGACAATGCATTCTGTCTCCTTCAGAACTCGAGCATCATTCAGAGTACGTGCACCTACTCATGTTATGTATAACTTCTCTCTTTGCGATGTCAGGCCTGGCTAACAAGGTGAGTTCTATTTGATTTGGGCGCGTGCAAAACGTTCAGCCTTCCGCGAGCACAGAGCCGACATTACGTGCTTCGCCTCGAGCAAGAACGTGGTCGTGAGTGGCTCGAAGGACACCTGCGTGATTGTGTGGAACGTCATCTCGAGCCCCTCGACCAAGCGCATCGACCCGACACCGCGCCACATTCTCCGTGCTCACAGTATATCACAAACCCACACACCTCTTTGCCTTGATTGGGCCTGCCCTGTCTGTGCACTTGTGGTGACGTCCGTCCTTGGCTTTGTGACACACGTGTGCCGCAGATGAGGAGGTAACGTGTGTGGCCATCGCCGAGGGACTCGATTTGGTCGTCAGTGGTAGCAAGGACGGCACCTGCGTCCTACACGCCCTCTTCTCGGGCAAGTACCTGCGCACGATTCGGTACCGGCACTTGGCTTCCTTCCTACTTCTACTCGCTATGGCAGAGAGAAAGTCGCGGCTTGCTAACCTCGACACACATGTCTGCGTGCGTACGCGTCACGGCAGGTGTGAGAGTGTCGTGGAGAGGCTCGGCCTGTCGGGACGTGGCGAGATTGTCATCTGCACCCAGGAGGACATTCTGCTGTACTCCATCAACGGCGAGCTGCTGGCGCGGTGCCCATGCGAAGACAAGTTCACCGGCATGCAGATCGTTCCCTCTTCATCGACTGGTATGCCATCCTCGACTCTTTTTTATCCCACCTTTTCCACGCTTGCTCACTCACTCACCTCCCACTTCTTCCTCCTCTTTCAGACGGGCCGGCCAGAGAGCGCTTTTTGGTCACCGCCGGCAACTACATTGTCGTCCGGCGACTGGACGACCTTGTCCCGATTCACAAGCTCGACTACAATCTCCGAGCACCGCACACGCCTCCTTCGCCCGTCACGGCGTTCTCGCTCATCATTTTCCCTTCGACGGACGACACGAAACGAAGGTGCGCCAGGGCACGCGCGCATGAAGGTGTGACTACGCAGGAGGCCTGTGACCTGACGTTTTTCATGTTGATTTCCTTTGTTGCAGCGACAGCGTCGCGACGACGGCCGCGCTGTTCGTGGGGCTGCTAAGCGGCGAGATCTTGATGTACGCCATCGACCCCAGCGGCCTGCTCCGTGGCCTGGACGACGTGGACAGCGGCGAGGACGACGAGTATCTTGACGATCAGGGCGCACAGGAGGAGGCCGCTGGCTCTGTGGGCAGCCTCGAGGAAGAACTTCGTCCTGACCTGGTCCCTCCTCCTCTCCGTTCCCTCGACGGCGACCCCAAGCCAGACCCGACCACTTCGTAGTACTCTTCATCATCGCCATCATCATCAAAAAGAACTTTCTCCAATCACCTGATCTTTTTCATCCAACGTCGGGTGTCGTTCTTGTGCTTGGCCGCCTCATTTCTTCTCGTGTTGCTCCCTGCGCCATCTGCCGCCGGACCATTGCCACGTCGCTCGCCACCTCCTTGGGCGTCTGTTGGCGAAGCCCGCACAGGTGCAGGTCCCTCGCAGGTCCAGTCACCTCAGCCTGGGCTTCGTCGTCGCTCCAGTGCCTCGAGGGCGTGCAGGTCTGATCGGCGAAGAACAGCTTGCCGCATGGTGGACTCCACTTTTCGTAGATCCACCCAGCAAGGCTCGTTCGTGCCTACTCATCAACCAAAAGGAACCCAATCAATAGCGATTCTGTGCTCAATGCCACACAAGGGGGTTCCTTTCGCCCGTTTCCTTCTTCTCGGCATCCTCGGCGTGCGAGGTTGCATTCCATGCGTGGAAAAGGAAAAGAAACTCCCCAAATAATGGTAGGCCAACCACGCATGCCTTGATTTGGATCGACAGTCCGTGGAGCAAGTAGCCCCGCTAACTAACAAAACACGGCACAGTGCTAAGAGGGAAAGATCACACTTTAACACATCTCAGCAGCTTGAAGATCTTACGTCAGGGGCAGCCGCATGGCTCAAAAAACGAGTCGGCTTTCTGCCGCCCTCATCATCCTCCAAGTACTGTTCGTTGCCCAGGGGGTGTGGCCATCGTGCGGCGTGGCTGTCGGTGGCGGCGGTAATGGCGACCTGTCCAAGGGACCTTGGGCGGGTGGTCCAGAGCCTGGCACGCTGGGCCTCTCCTATCCCGCGCCCTGGTTCCAGCCCACCATAAACGGCGCCCCCATGTCTCAGACGCTGGGGAGCATGGACCCGGTGGTCGACCTGAGCCAGTCGAGCGTGACTGGCCCCGGAGTCTACACCTCCATCGGCCCGCTGGCCCGCACCGCCAAGATCTACACCTACGTGGCCAACGCGGACGCGGGCGGTGTGGGCGTGCTCCAGACGGGCATGCCGACCATCTGCCCGCGCGAGGACCCCTTCTTCGGCGCGCTCGAAGTGGCCATGTCGGAAGACGACAACACGTACCGCGTGGGGGTCAAGTTCAACAACTACATCAAGGTGATTAAGTTCGCCAATGACAACTCCATCATCAGCGAGTTCAAGGTCAACACTCTCGGCCTGCAGGACTACAAGAACCGCGGTGCCACCCTGGCCTGCAACTCGACCTGCCTGTCGATCCACGCCTGCCACTCCAAGACCCGCGGTACGGGCATCTCGACAGAGCTGTGGGGCCTCGTGGCCCACGCCAACACCGCCGCGGTGGTGATCAAGGTGCTCGACCGGGTGTGGTTCCAGCTCTACTCGGACGACGGCACGCTCCTGCAGAACGTGAACCTCAACCTTTGGGGCTACCCTCAGTCCAATGTCCTGTCCGAGCCCGGCAAGCTCGCGTACGGCTACGCCAACTACGCCAACGCATACTCGGGCGGTGGCTTTCCCTACAAGGTCTACTACGCCTACTACCACGCCACGGAGGGCGGGTGCGACCACCAGGGCGAGCAGCTGATCATCATCGACCCCACCAACTGGAAGGCCTGCGCTGCGGGACGCCCCAACTGGAAGACCGCGACCAGCGCCACGGATGTCGCCGTCGCCCTGGCCTGGGCCGGTTCACACTCCTTTGCGCGTCGCTTGGTCAAGGTGAAGACAGGATGGTCGCTCGGAGGAGACATCATCGCCCTGGCCGTGCTGGACTATCCCTACCAGCGTAGCCCCCAGCACCCGGGCAAGGGCGGCATCGAGCTCCTGGGGCCGCACAACGGGCAGGTGGCGTCTACCTACTGGTTTCCCGACGGCTGGACCCAGACCCTCATGGGCGACTGGGTCTACCCCGAGGGCGGGTGGAACCGTAGCTCAGCCCTCCCCGAATACCTCATCCTGGGCTCCTACTCCCAGCAGTACTGCCCTACCTACCTCACCAACGGCGCGTGCGGCGGCTTCACCGCCTGGTTCGTCGTCGTCCGTGGAAACCACGTACGTGACCCACTGCTGGTTACATTGTAACAATTCTCCCATGCAACACCACACTCTACTACAATCGCTGTTGATCGACTTTACAGCTTACCCAACTCCCTCTATGTCAGGCGGACGTTGACAACAAGCCGGTGGTTTACAGGAAGCAGATGACCCCGGACACTGCAAGCAACATTGACATCATCGCCACCCACCTGGCCCGCGTCGGCGTGGATCGGTACCTCTACGCGTGGACGAAACGTACTCGTAGCCCGGCCTCCGGGGGGTGCGTCGGCGTCCCTTCACTGATCCAGAACTACATGGCGATCATCGACGGCCTGGGCAACTTCATCTCGCCGATCGAGGAGGTCACCAACCTCTTCACTTGGAGCCACATGACCGAGTTCCGCTCCAACGCCAACGGTGACGTGTTCTGGGTCCAGTCCTGGCTGCAACACGCAAGCGACACGGCGTCGGGCAACGTGGCTGGTGCGCCGCGCTACAGCCGCGACATGAGCGAGGACACCAACAAGATCTACATCGTGCGCATGAACGGCCTGGCCACGGCCAACACCTCGCCGTCGGCCTCTCCCACCATCTCCGGCTTGCCCTCGGTAACACCCACGAGCTCGATAACGCCTACGGTATCTCCCACGAGATCGGTCACACCTTCGGTCACGCGCACGCCCTCCGTCACGCCCTCCGTCACGCCCTCCACATCAGTGTCGCCCTCGGTCACCCCCTCGCAGTCGGTGACCCCGTCGGTAACGCCCACAACGTCGATCACCCCCTCAGGCACGCCGACCCGGTCGCCCACCTCCTCGCCGACACCCTCGGCCTCGCCTTCGCAGGTCTCGCAGTCACCCACACCGTCGATCACGCCCCCCCAGTCGCCCACGCGGTCGACCACGCCCACCCAGTCGCCCACGCGGACATCGACCCCTACGCGATCCCCATCAGTCAGCCCGACGGGCACGCACGTCACCCGGACCCCAACGCCCTCGCGGTCGCCCTCCCGATCGACCACGCCCAGCGCGTCCGGCACGCGTACAACACGATCACCCACCTCCTCTCGGTCGCCCACGAGGTCTCCGACGTCGTCGCCCGGCAGCGGAGTCGCTAGCGGCGGCGATGGTGAAGGCATCACCAGCGGCAGCTCGGGGGATGATGTGGGCGTGGCCGCGGGCGTGGCCGTACCAATCTCGATCATCGCCGCCATCGGGATTGCGGCCTTTGTGCTCTTTCTCGTCTACCGCTTCCGGCGCCACGTACGGCCCCCGCCGGCTGCTCTTCGTCGCGGCTCGCAGCGACTGCCCGATTCCACCCCGCTCCATGACAATATCGCGTTGCAGCACGTCAACAGCATGTACTCTCCCCAAGCGACGGGCTTCCGCGCCGATCTGTAAACGTCGTTCTTGGCGGCCACTCGTGGCGGGCTGACCACTTTGAAATTGTTTTTCTTTTTTAAAAAAGAAACAACTTCGTGTGAAACCTTGAGCATGGCGTACCGTTTGAGGGTGAGGAACGCGGCTCAGCTGGTGACGATCTGCTCGGGCGGGCAGCGTTTCAAGGTTGGCAAGGACCAAGACGAGGTGCACTCCCCTAATCTCAATGGATTCAGTTGCGATTCTTTGCAAGCTCACGCGAAATTTGTGTCCAGGTGGAAGTAATTGAGAATGGCACCATAATCGTGGACCATGATGGTAACATCGCAGCCGTGGGCACTGAGGAGGAGCTGAGCAAGGCCGAGGCCTTCCGCTCCGCCACCTACGAAGCGGACATCGATGCCACCGGCAAGGTGGTCCTGCCTGGTACCAGCGACCCCCCCACAACGCGTAAGAGCGGCGTAGGATACTGCGCTGAGCCTCTCCTCTGACGATGCTCCCTGCAGGGTTGGTGGACGGTCACACGCACCCCGTGTGGGCCGGCGACCGCGTGCACGAGTTTGCGATGAAGCTGGCGGGTGCCACCTACATGGACATCCACAAGGTTCATCTACTCCCTTGCGGTGACCCAACGTTTTGCGTTTAACAATGCTAAACCCACCCGCACCACCACACGCGCGCAGGCGGGAGGCGGAATCGGGTTCACGGTCGGCCACACCCGCACCGCCACTGAGGAGGAGCTGCTGGGTAAGTGCGTGTGTCGTCGTGCGCGCGTCCAGCGCGCCTTGGTTTCAACGATCATCACCCTTTCTTACTCGAATCGACCTGTGCAGGATCGTGCCTGCAACGGTTGAACCGCATGCTGCGCTTGGGCACGACGCTCGTCGAGTGCAAGAGCGGCTACGGCCTCGAGACGGAGACGGAGATGAAGATGCTCAAGGTACGTCGTGTGCCTCCTCCGCGCCGCACAGGGACATTGCATTCGTCGAACTGCATTAATTGTTGCCTTACTTCTTCTTCTTCTTCGTTCTTTAGGTATTGCATCAAGCCAGGACCCGCACGCCGATCGAAATCGTGGCCAACTACCTGGGCGCCCACTCGGTACCCAAGGGGATGACTGCTGACCAGGCCACCGAAGACATTCTCAACAACCAGATTCCCGCCCTCAAGGTAAGGTGTCTCTCAGTGCGTAGTGTGGTGGGTGGCCGTGGCGGTGACTGTTCCATGGCTGTGAAAAAGCGAGAGCTCACTCTTGACTACTTAACAGGAGCTCGCCGCGAAGGGAGAGATATCGCCGGAGCTCATCGATGTGTTCCTTGAGAAGGGCGTGTTTGACCAGGCCCAGACCAAGTACAATAGTGGCCTCAACCTCTCCACTCTCCCTCGAGACCTGCGCTTGGGGTTTTGATGATGTTGATGATGTGCGCGCGTACGAATCACAGGCGCATTCTTGAGGCGGGCAAGGAGGCCGGCCTTTTGCTCAACTTCCACGGCGACGAGATCAACTACATGAACGCCGGAGAGCTCGGCGGAGAGCTCGGTGCGCTCAGCATCAGCCACCTCGAGCGAGTACGTACCTTCGCACCTTCGCACCTTCGCACTCCCTTCGCCTTTCACCGCTTCAGGTTCATGGTAGGCGGTGGGGGAATCACCATCAACGCGTTGCATTGCTCTTCATGACGGTACCATGGAATGCAGGTGAGTGATGAAGGCATTGCAGCCATGGCCAAGGTCCCGACGTTCGCTGTGCTCCTGCCCACCACGGCCTACATCCTTCGCTTGGAGCACCCGCCCGCTCGCAAGATGATCGAAGCCGGTAAGCCCCGAGTTCGTAGTGCAGTGTGCGTCGTGGTGCCCTGACATGGATCCATGTCTGCGACCAACAGGTGTGCCGGTGGCGCTCGGCAGTGACTTCAACCCGAACGCGCACTGCATGTCGATGCCGATGGTCATGAACATGGCGTGCGTCAACATGCGGATGACGATGAAGGAGGCCCTCGTGGCTGCCACCATCAACGCTGCCGGTACTGTACTGCTCATTTCCCTCCTCCTTGAGTGTATCGTTGGCTGGTACTGAGAGGCGGCGTGGCTGTATCGGGGTCCATAAAGGTTCGCTGAACAAGAGCGCGACGCACGGCTCGCTAGAGGTGGGCAAGGTGGGCGACCTGCTCATCGTCAACGCGCCGCGTTGGGAGCATCTCATCTACCAGATGGTGGATCCGCCGCTCGAGCACGTCGTCAAGAAGGGCCGCCTGGTCTTCTAACAAACTCCCCTCCCTGGCCATGGTCGGCACTCAGAGCACGAATTACTACATGTTTACTACAATTTTCAGGCGTCTCAAGTCGAGATCATGAGGATGTTCGATTATACAACCTCCCGCGGATTAGAACAGAGGACGGACTTATGAGGGCACGTATCTCATCCTCTGGAACCCAACCTCTTCTCCTGCCCCTTGCCAGCACACCCGTTCAAGCACGCTGCTTGATTGTGCTTCGCTCATCTTTCGCGTTACGCATAGCTGCTTTCCGCCAAAAAAATGGCATGCCAAACATTCCGCACACTCTGTTTTAGGTAAGATGGTGACCGTGCAGGCAGGAACATGAACAGAAGGAGGATCAGGAGGCAGAGAGAGGCAGACATTGAGGGGGGGACGTAGAGTGTATTATCGATAGAACAACGAAAGAGGAGGAGAGGAAAATGGATTCCGCTACGACGGATCGCCACCAGTTTGTATCGGCCGAGATGGAGGACTACCTGGGCCAGATGCGCAGTATCAGCCAGCAGCAGAAGCTCGTGGAGACCAACATACGCGCCCGGTTCGCGCAAGCCATCGCCAACGGCTTCGAGCGCCGCACGGCCGACGAGCTGATCTCGCTCGACGCTGAGGACGAGCGGCTGGGCCAGGAGTACGTGCGGCTCCACGAGCTCTACAATTCTGCCGCTCTCGACGAGCGGCGCAGCCAGATGCTCCTGGCAGCACGCAACGCCGGCAAGACCAACGTCTTTCCTTCGCCTCATCCACCCCTCGCTGCTCGGTCGTCACCCCCAACTCGCTCTACATCAGCCCCATGAGCGAGAGGCACGCTTACCTCTTGCCCAGCACACCACCTACCAACCATTGTATTGACTGGTGCGGCGGTGAATGAAAAGGGGGCCAGGCTCGGCGTCGAGTCATCTCATACGGTCCACACTGTCGCGAGGAGGAGAGTCGGGTGGCGGCGAGCCCGGCCTGTCGCACGACATTCTCACCTGGTACGCCGACTACTCCACTTCACCACAACTCACTGGAGCCTCGCACCACTGCAACATGCACGTGGCTTGTAAATGGTGTATATAGAGCTTGACCTAATAGGCTGTGACCTGCAGGGAGTTGGCGCGTGACGAGATCAAGCTTGAGGACGTCACACTGGGCAAAGGCGCGTTTGGCACGGTGACCAAGGTACCTTTCGGCGGCGAGTGTGTGCGCGTGGGCAGCTGGTGGTCTCAACTGGCGTACATCTGCGCCAGGGCGTACTGCGGGGCAAGACGGTGGCGGTGAAGTCGTTGCCGATCGTGTGGAGCCGCAACGGCGAAATCGGCCAACGCACCACCGAGGTGCTCAACGACTTCCGTAACGAATGCGCCGTGATGAGGTTTGCCCCGCACCTTGAACACCATCGCACGCAATTGTTCCCCCTCAACCTGTGTGCTTTGTGCTGTGTGTCGTGCATGTGTGTCGTGTGCGTGTGTGTGCAGCAAATTGTTGCACCCGAACGTGTTGCTGCTGATGGGCGTCTGCATCGAGCAAGCGACGGACACGCTGCTCATGGTGACCGAGCTCATGGAGAACGGATCCATGTTCGACCTGCTCCACCGGGGCAAGACGCGGCTGGCCTTCAAACAGCGGATGCGCGCCGCCAAGGACTGCGCCCTCGGCATGAACCACCTCCACCTCAACAAGCCCCACCCCATCCTGTACGTTCCACTCTCATCAAAATAATGTTAGTATTGTTTTTCTTTTTTTATTGTCTTCTCACAGTGTGGCCTGCAGGCACTTGGTACGTATGCTTGGCGCAGGGATATCTGGACGGATCTGCGCGTGTGGGCTACTGCTGACGTCACCGGTGCCAAAAACAGGACCTCAAGACGGCGAACCTCCTCGTGAACGCCAACTTCGTGACCAAGGTCGCCGGTACCTACGTTGTGTTCGTTCGTGGGTTGTGTGGGGCTACCTACCGGTGAATGTGGTCATTCATTGCCCAGCGGGACGCAGATTTTGGTATGTCGAAGGTGTACGGACTGAAGGACACGAAAAGCGTGGGCGGCACGCCTTTCTACATGTCGCCCGAGGCGCTCAATGAGCACCCTCCCGATGCCAAGTCCGACGTCTACGCGTACTGTTCATCGCACATGCACACGCACACGCGCACGCACACGCCTCTCATCTGGCGTTGGCCCGGATCGCGCAGGTTCGCCATCATACTGTGGGAGCTGGTGACACAGAAGGTGCCCTACACGGACGAGAAGTTCCGTACCGATGCGCTCGGCCTCGCTCAGCTCTACTGTCACGTCGTCGAGGAGAAGAAACGACCAGTGGTCAGTACCGCCCCTTCTATTTGCGCTTAATCCTGGACCAACGCTGATGTGCGTGGCCTTGTGGGTCGTATGTGTCGTGTTCGTGCGCACACAGGTTCCGCATGATTGTCCGCCGAAGCTGGCCAAGTTGATTGAGCAATGCTGGGCGCATGACCCCGCCGACCGGCCCACGTTCCAGGAGATCCTCGACTCCCGTATTCTCGACGAAGGTGCCCACCACCATTCCCCCCATCCACCCCATTTTCGGGGGCGCCATGGACTCACCACCCCTTTGCCTGCCCCAGTGGTGCTGGACGATGCCATATCGGAGGTGAACGCGCTGGGCCGTGCGTTCTGGCGGGACTCGTTCGTGCACCAGAAGGAGCTGCTGCTGGCGGTCGAGTGGCCCGTGTTTGCGCGTGCGCTGGCGTCGTGGTGCGGCATCAGGACTGCCGACGGCGATTTGGAAAAGGACATCCGATGGAAGGCCCTCCACATGGTCCTCGTCCCAGGTACCCCACTCGTGCTCCCTTTTCCTGGTCGTGCCGGGCTTCTCATTACTTCTGGCACGCACACGCATGCACACGACACGCACATCACACGCACATCACACGCGTGTGCAATCGCTCTTAGATCACACGTCACAGGTGACGCTGGAGAGGTTCAGTGCGGTGCTGGAGTGGTTTGGGCCGTTCGCCAAGGGCGACAAGCTGTTTAAGAACGTCCTCACCACGATCCGCATCAAGTACCGCCATCGAATCCTTGTGTGCTGTCCTACAGTAATGCCACACACGAGCCTCGCCACTCACCGCCTCGCGTTCGCTTTCAGGGGCTTCTATGGCGACGCGTCGTCGGAGCAGATGGGCATCTTGCTGGCGGGCAAGGCCGTCGGTTCGTACGTCATCCGCTTCAGCGGCCTGCAACCGGGCTTCTTCACCATCACCACTCTCGCCTCCAAAGACAACATCCAGAGCTTCCGCATCAGGTCCACCCCGTCGCCCCATCTTCCTGTGGTCGGTGCTCACAGGCTTGCGTGTCGTGTCGTTGGCCGTGTGTGTCGTGTGTGTCGTGTGCAGTCATTCGCCGGGGCGGGGCTACTGGCTGAAGGAGGACCAGGTGTTCCCCACGCTGAAGAAGCTGGTCAAGACCTACCAGGCCACCCTGGGCCTCCTCGCGCCGCTGACGGGGTCCAAGTACCGCCAGCTGCTGGTCGAGTTCCGGGAGGGCGAGCGAGACAACGTCTACGACGTGCTCACCCCCGCGCCCGTCGACCTGCTGCCCGTCCTCTCCCCTCGCTCGTCAGTCCCTCCCGCGAAACGGCCGTCCGCCACCTCCTCCCCATCCGGTAGCAGGGAGGTGGCGGCCCTGTCGAGCAGCAAGGAGAAGAAGAAGGAAAAGGAGAAGGAAAAGGAGAAGAAGGCGAAGAAGGAGCACAAGGCGGCCCTGTCGAGCAGCAAGGAGAAGGAGAAGGCCAAGCAGAAGAGGAAGGAGGAGAAGGAGAAGGCCAAGACGGAGAAGAGCAAGGAGACAAGCCTGCGGAAGAGCAGCAAGAAGCCAACAAACAGCCTGGGCGACTAGTAATGGAGGAGGAGGTCTTCTTGTATTTACATCGCTATCTTCCTTCTATTTACACTTGGGTGGTACCACGTGTTTATCTGTAGACCTCCTCGGCAGCGGAGGCGCTCGACTCGCGGTGGGCGCCGGGCGTGCGGGTGGGCACGCTCGCCGAGGAGATGTTGACATCGAGGTCCACCTTGGGGTTGGTGAGGATGTAGGCCAGGCACCACGGCTCCAAGTGAATCTGACAAACACCAAAGGAATCACGTGAGCTCACGAAAAGCTGCGTGTGCGTGTGCGTTGTGTGTGTGTGTGTGTGTGAGAGAGAGAGAGAGAGAGGACGGTACCTCAC
>NW_004457434.1:283655-285582 GCF_000313135.1 Acanthamoeba castellanii str. Neff
GAGACGCCGGCCCTCTTCGGCTTGCCCCAGATATCGAGACCCGCTTGATAGTTCTTGAAGTTGAGCACCACGAGCGTCTTGAGGTCTTCGGGCGTTTCGAGCTTGCTGCCGTTGACGTACATCTCCACCAGGTTGTTGAGTGACTGGTTGCCTCCACGCATGGTCGAGGACAGGGCACTGAGGCCATAACTGCGAACGGCGCACAAGCATATCAGCGACTGGGCCAAGACGGCGCGACTAGACTCGATACAAAAGGACGTACCCAATCTGGTTCACCTTGCGGGCCTTGAAGAGCTTTTGGTGTCTCTTCCTGAAGCGGTCGAAGCGGTACGATACGCCGGCCTCGAACCCGGCGTTGAAGTAATTGAACATGATCTGCGACGTGGATTCGTTCTCCAAGGGCTCCAGTGTCTCCGGGTCCTTGGGCGTGATCTTCACCATCCAACTGTACGTACGCATCCGCGTCAGCGATAGAGAGGATTAGCAGTCCGCGGGCACACACCTCACCATCATCAACACCACCTTCGGCCAGCTGGCGAGCGAGAGGTGGATGTGGTATAGAAGAAGAGGGAGAGAAGCGGTGACATACATGTCGAGCGGAGTGAGGCAGGCCGAGGTGGCGAACTTGTAGACGAGCTTGAGCACCTTCTTGCGATTGGGATAGACTGAGCCACCCCAACCGAACTGTCGCGCCAAGTCGTTGCCCGTCCCCAGCGGAATGGTGCCCACCTGTAGTCACGGTCATACCATGCTCGTCAGCCCTGTGCACGCACAACACTCGCACGCGACACACCATGAGGGGCGCCAGAGCGGAGCAGGTACCGGAGGCAGAGGACAGATGCCAGCTTCGATCATGGCCTGGATGACGTAGTGGTAGGTGCCGTCGCCGCCACCCACGAGCACGCGCAGGTTGGGCGCATCCTTGAACTGTTCCAGCCTGGCCGGGTAAAGAACGTGAGATTCACCACAACGAGACCGTGGTGTGGAGAAGCTGCAGTACCCTGGCTTGATGCCGTCTGAGATGATGTCGAAGACGTGGTCCTCGCCCAAGATGGCGGCCAGGTGCGGCATGACCATCTCGCCCAGTTGCGCACCCGATCGTGAATTGACGAAAGCGATGACGGTCATCTGGCGTTGATGCAGCAGGCCCTTTAGCTTGTCGATCTTGAGCTCGAGCTTGGCCGTTTTGTGTTCCTTCTTCGCTGCCTTCTTGGCTTGCTTGCCTTTCGGCTTTCTATGCTTGCCCTGGCTGCTGCTCATCGAAAGTGTGCTCTGCCGGCTGTGGAGCAAGTGCTTGTGCCCGCACCGGCTGCCATGAAGATCTGTCGTGCCCGAGGTCGTGGTAGGGCCTTCGACCGCTACCTCCTTCTCCTTGCCTTTGCTTTCGTAGAGCTCTGGAGAGGCGACGTCAACATGCTGTCGCTCGGTTTGCATTTGTTCGATGTAGAATGAGAATGTTCCGAATGTGGTGCTGAGGTGAATAGATGGTCGTTGTGAAAGTGATGGCGGTGAGAGTATATCTATTCTCCTTCTTGCCGGTGGGTTTGTAGATTATGAACGTCCACTCGGGGCTCTCTGCAGATCTCCATCGCGTGCTTGTAGTTGAGTGGCATCTTTGGCGGAGAAGTTGGAGAAAAACGCAACACTTTCCCGCCACTTGGCGCCATCTCGGGTGAGCTCAAAGAAATAAAGATGGCATATTTAAAATATTTATCTCACAACCAGTTCGCACACCGCGTAAATGGAGAAATTCCACAAATGTGACTACTTTGGGGTCGATGAAGGTGATGGAGCTCCTGAGCCTCCTTGAACTCTTCGCAGAGCTTCCACCCACTGTGCCCGTAATCACCGCGAGGACACCAAGAGCGAGGTGGTGATGAGTACACAGGCTTTCCAAGAAGAAGGAAAGCAACACAACGAGATAGCC
>NW_004457433.1:0-711 GCF_000313135.1 Acanthamoeba castellanii str. Neff
CCAGAGCCCTTGAGAGTTTTCCGTCCGTTGGACCACCACCGATAGGCACACTCGTCATTGTTGGTGCGCTGGCGCTTGCGAGCAGGGGGACCATGGTCAGCTTGATCATTGCTCTCCCCTTCACTTCCGTCTGCCTCCTCTTCCTCCTCGCCCTCCTCGCCCTCTTCCTCCCCCTCATCAGTCACGAAATGACTGGCGGTGCGCAAGGCTTGCGGGGGGTAGATTTGAGAAATTGTAAGCGTACCTGCTGTGGCTGCTAAAGGATGGGGCCTCGTGCAATACGACTTCTCGCACAACGCAGCAAGTCCGCCAAGGCTGTAGTCGTGATAGTTGATGTCCATCGTCTTGATGTGTTCGCGTTGCAATTTCGATTTGCTCCCGCGTTGCTTTTTGTGTCGGGTGGAAGTTTTTCCGGAAAAGTTGTTTCCGGACTTGGTCCGAGAAACGCTGGAAAAAAATTTTTAACCTTTTTCCTCGGACCAAAAGTCCGCTGGTCCGTCTCGGAAAGCCCGACTTTAAGACGGAGCCAAATTTTGGCCGGAGTTTTGACTTGGGATTTTTGCTGCATCCGCCGTACTCCGCTGGGGCCGGAGTTTTGACTTAGACATTTGTGGGTCAACCACCACACAAGGAAAAGAGCTCATTTTCTCGCTTGCCTTGTAAGCTCTTGACCTCGCACTAGAGTCAAAATGCGCCGCAGAGAACGGGCTT
>NW_004457433.1:787-1903 GCF_000313135.1 Acanthamoeba castellanii str. Neff
CACGTTGAAGCAGATGGGGCCGAAGTTGGTGTGGAAGGAGAGAGGGTGGACCTCAACGCCAAGCGTGGCTGTAGACACGAGGAGTTTAGGATATAGGGCGATCTACAAAGAACCGTGCAATACTCATGTGATGATGCAAGTTGAAGGATGATGCACGTACCGACATACTTCTTCTCGAACTCACCAGTAAGATGGCGCTTCACGAAGGTAGTCTTACCCACGCCACCATCGCCGACAAGGATGAGCTTGAAAGTAGGAACCTGACCCTGCATGCTGATGCTATAGATGCTATGTGTTGTGGTGAAGGAGAAAGCGTGTCCGCTGGCGAGTAAAGAGATCAAGAGAGACGGGGTTTGCGCAAATCTTCTAGAAGCTTTTATCCCGCCTTTTTCCCGCCTTTTCCGAACGTTTTGTCTTCGCGCCCAAACTGAAAATGTTTGGCGTGTTCTCGAGTTTTCCGGTTCCGTCTTAAAATCGGACCGCCGGACCAGACGGGCCGGACTGGTGGACCGTGTCAAAACCAGAATTTCCTGGCAAGTTTATTCCGCACAGTCCAACGACTGAAAATCGGACCAACAAACAAGAAAAAAAAAGCCCTTCCGCTTGGCGTTTCGCATGTCGGGAGGGTGTGTCGGGTTGCCGGCGTTGCTTGGTTTCGCGTGTCGGGAGGGTGTGTCGGGTCGCCAGAGTTGCTTGCTCATGTGGGAATCCAAAAGGTGTGCCGCCACTCAGCAACACGGGAGAGGATGTACTTCTTCTCTGTGCGGTCGTCATCAGCAACAGCATAGAAGGAAGAGTGCCGCGCAGCCCATCGAGTGGGTGTGACGGATCGCACAGTCCCAGGCTTGGAGCCACCCATGTACCGCAAGAACAGCGCTTGCCGTTCCACCTGTGGAAGGGCGAACTGCTTCTCCAGTTCCTCAAGGAGTGGGTGGCCCAGGATGGCGACCTTGCCAGCTTGGTGCTTCATCACACGGCAGTTTGTGGTGACGTTCTTAGTGCAGCACTTCAGACAGGCCCCGAGCACACACTGAACATTGGCCTTTGTCTGCCCACACACAGTGCACATTCCTGAAGGCACTGGAGCACTCTGCACTCCATTGACCATCTCACTTG
>NW_004457433.1:4139-5721 GCF_000313135.1 Acanthamoeba castellanii str. Neff
ACTAGTAAAACTAGTAACACTCGTAAAACTAGTTTTATACGTTTTTGTTGCATCCCCAACGCCAACGCCACCATTGCTAGTTCAGCTCGTGGCGCTTGTACATACGGGGAGGAGGCCAGGTGGAGTGGCGACCCGCTGGCCCTGGGTGGGCTTTGGCGTTGTCGACTAGTCAGGGGATGTGCAACAGCTGCACAGCCGCTGTAGCAGACGCGCCACCGCCGCCCCCTACAGTGCACACAGCCAAGAGCGCGCGCCGGTCCGCTTCTTTTTCGGAAGTGCTATTATGGGAGATGAGTCGTGGCGGACCGCAGATGGCATGATAACCGCTGTGGGCGGCGGCACATTATCTCTTGCTCTACTGTGCTTGTCTCTGCACTGGTTCCACACGTTGGTCTTGTCACTTGAGTCTCCGCGGGTCGTCGCGGCATCCGGAACGTCCACGGTTGCACACGACATCTGGACAATACGCATCTCCACACAATTAGTTGTTGCGCAAACAGCACGCTGTAGAGCCCTGAGTTGTACGCCATCTTGTAGCCCATGGTCTAATTGGTCTGGCTATTGATTTTCAGGCCGCTAGCTATCAAGGCAAACGAGAAAACTGATACGTTTATTGGGCAGACTGATTTTCGAGGTACAATGGTGAAGCTAGCAGCGCACTGTAGCGCCCTGAAGTCGTACGGCATCTTGTAGCCCATAGGAGATGACTCCCCGCAGTTTGAACAAATCAATGCCAACATACAGTCCCAAAATAGTCCCAATACAGTCCCAAAATGGTCCCCAAAATAGTCCCAAAATAATCCCAATACAGTCCCAAAATGGTCCCCAACTGGTCCCAAAACAGTCCCAATACAGTCCCAAAATGGTCCCCAAAATAGTCCCAAAACAGTCCTAATACAGTCCCAAAATGGTCCCCAACTGGTCCCACAACAGTCCCAATACAGTCCCAAAACAGTCCCAAAATAGTCCCAAAACAGTCCTAATACAGTCCCAAAATAGTCCCAAAACAGTCCCCATACAATCCTGATACAGTCCCAATACAGGCCCAAAACAGTCCCAAAACAGTCCCAAAATAGTCCCAATACAGTCCCAAAATAATCCCAAAACAGTCCCAAAATGGTCCCCAAAAATACTCCCAAAAACTAACTGGTCCCAAAATAGTCCCAAACATGTCCAGAGCTACTTGGTCTAAGGGGAAGCAAAAAGAAGCTCTTGTTGTCCTACCAGGATGGCCTAGAAGCTACCACCATGTACTCAATTACTTCCCATTCTCCCTGGCTGTTGATCTGCATGGCCCATGTTTGCTCAACATCCTGGATATTGTCCTGGAAAACAGAGAGACAGGCTAGGTCAGCAAACGTGTGAAAGGTGCAAGGAAGGAATAAAGCGCACCGGAGCGCCTTCAACCACAGCGCCTGAACTATCACGGATGCAGTGGTTCTCTTGGGACACAAAGTGGATGAGCAGTGTTGGCCGTCCATCATCCCCTTGTATGGGCATTGAGGATCTGCACAGGAGCGGGGAATGAGATGGGGCGGTGTTAGTACAGAGCAGCACAAAGGAGAGAAAGCAGGTGGGGGAG